>NC_056731.1:1099445106-1099510106 GCF_019279795.1 Protopterus annectens | reverse complement strand
TATACGCAGTCACACTTGCATGTATTGTATCATTACATTACTGCTGTTAACAGTGCTTTCCCAAGTAAGAGTAGATTGCAGATTGTAGTACTGGAACCATACACCCCTGCATGCAAAGCTGGACAATGAGTACTGACTATTGTGGTCTTGAGGTGTGAACTGTGTGTTATTAAGTATTTGCTACTGGATATTGATCTGATATGTGGATATTAACTGTAGACTACTATGTGTATAGGACATGTCATTGAGGGCTGCTGTCATGTAGTAATGGCGTACCTATCAGTGTCAGATGTCTATCTGTCAAATCATTCATCCTAATTAATAACCTGTTGGCTAGCTGATTCCTGTCTGTCCTCTGTACAGATGTGCATATGTCAGGTATCCATCTTGGCTGCTTACAGGCAATCTATGCTTGACTGACACTGACATGTCTGCCCAGCTGTGTCATGAATGCCACAGCTAGAAAACCCCACCCTGTATGCACCACATGCCATGGATACCTCAACTAGACTACCACAGTCAAGAGAACATGCTTGGGCACAGGTCTCCAACCCAGACACTGGCCATGTTATGTAATATATGTTGCATACATGTCAATTGGAGCACCTCACTGGCCCTCTGCAAGAGAAAACCAGATGATTGGATGTTGCATTTAACTGTCACCCTGGGGATTACTCAAGTGACATCAATTGATAGATGGCCTGCTGACAAATGTCAGGTGGCATGATACCAGTGTACCCACATCCACTACTCTTCTCATCTCTCCATGGACATTAGCCTGGTACACACCTAGGAACACCTGCACCTATGGACCCCAGTACTGACAAATGTGTCAGTGTGCATTACTGAGAATAACAGTGTATGTGTTTTTGTAAACTTGTAGTTGATAATACCCTGAGGGCCTTCTCACCCACTACACTCTTCATTGCCATAGTTAGAAATGGCTGCTGATGTAATGGACATTAAATGTACCTTGTTACACTCTTCACTCTATGGGCTTCCTGGAGCTTGTGGTACCAGCATAACACTGTTGTACAAATGAGTAGACAGGCATGGGTTACCCTCTGAGTCCTGGCAAGTGTGTGTATGTGTGCAAGTGTGTATGTTTGTAGGATACACCATTCTGAGGCCACATTCTCCAAATACAATACATGTTGCCATGCATTATAAGGGATAGTGATGTTGCTGACATTAGGAGAGCCATAACAAACCCTCACCGTACTATCCTTGTGGCATGTGCAATAAATGCATATCCCTGTAGTCACACTGATCTGATTAGATAGACAAGGAGTTGTATTGCAGTCCTGGTCAATGGGTGATTGTGGGTATGTCAGAGCATTATCATGGGTTTCAGTGAGTAAAATATCCAATGCGGGGTGTGGGTATTATGTATACTGTCTTTACACCATGGTACCCCCAGTACATGTCCTAAAGTCCACTGTATGAGGACCACTGTCACCATCAACCATACAGGTAACTGATTACACTATCTAGCCCAATGATGCATGTGCTGTGTACAAATCTCTGTAACAGAATGGACTTACTGACAAGGTAATTAGCATTGATAAACCCAGGTCTCTCAGATGTGTCTATGACTGTTACGTGTTTGTCAATGTGTATATGACAGTATGTCATAGCATGTATTGTTCATTAACACCAACTACATCCCTCATTACCATACTGTACAAGGCCTGGTGATGTTCTTCACTTAACATGAAACACAGGACACACCTCATCATAAAATCTGTGTGGTGTGTGCAATTAAGGCCAAAAACATTAGTAGCAATAAATACCTAGTTAGGGATTCCACTCTCAGTGTTGCCAAGTAAGTGTGTGTGCATGTGAAGGGATCTACTTCAATTTGCAAAAAAATACATGTCCCAGGAAGTCATTTATCTGAGAACTGACTGGCAAATGATAACATTTCAAAGGAACCATCTTGTGGAAATTCATTCCATCAAAACTAGTAGTAGATGTGTAAATGCCCTCTTCCCCACTGTACAGCTGTACAGCAATACTGGAGTTGTTATATATAGTTGGGTGTGGATGTTGTGGGCACAGCCACCCTCATTAGGGTTATTGTTGTGTGCATCCCCCTGATTAGTCTACTGTAACACTGTACAGTTTATGTTAACAGGTTAAGTAGCTGTCAGTCACACTATGTATGGTTTTACGCCACCCCACACCCACCAAAGTGGAGGGCTGTGCCACCCACAACAGTACACCTATGTTTACCACCTCCAGGATTATACTACATTAGGGAAGAGGACATATCACCATCGTCAATGACATTAAACTGGCAGACTGATTATTTACTGATGTGATGTTTTGCCTATTTTGTCTTGGTGGAATTACATAGGCTAAAATGTGTTCATTGCAAAATTAAGTACATCCATGTGTACAGTATTCTTTGTGTATTGCATCAACACCAAAGCCTGTGTGTGTGTGTGTGTGTGTGTGTTATTCACAAACATTTGGTGTGTGCCACACAGTACACTTACCATTGTCCACTGTAGAAGAGCTGCTGACAGCCACCATGCACTCACCTGTACACACCCCTCAGACCTAACAGCCATGTCGCACATGCAGTAACTGTTATACAGACCTGTTTCTTGTCTTTAGCTGTACCCAGGATATGACACAGTCAATGTGTCACCACAGTGCCATACCCCTTGTAGGAAACAACAGCAGACCAACATCCTGCTGACACATAGACACCTACAACACAAACTGAATACATTATGGAGACCACAATCAGTCAGTGTTAATAACAGCTATAATGCATAATGGCTGGACAGCTACACATCCTGACATGTAAGCATTAAACTTTCCATCTGAAAGCATGTTACACAGCATTACATTGCTAAACCTTAGTACATTCACCCTGTGCATCAGAACCATATTAGCATGTCCCTGCATTGATGTTATGGATGACAGGGATGTGGCACAGGTATCATCATATGCACAGGGTGTTTTGTGGGTTTGTCAGAGACCTAGGCTGAGCCATTTGGTTGACATCATGTGTGTGCGTTAGGGGGGTTTGTTATCAATTAGGCTGTGCAGATATGGTGTGTGTAGGTATAGAGGTGCCCTAGCTGTGCTGGTGATATGTGCTTGTATGTATGCACACAGTTCTGCCATGTGGCTACTCTATACAGGGATTTGTTGGACAGCTGCATACCATACATGTCAGGGTGTACAGTTCACCATGTCTGGCCACAGACATGAGAACTGTGCCTGCCAGAGGTTCCACTGGCACTACCAGGTACAAGTTTATATATGCTACTCTCCCCTGATGATGACAAATGACCGCTGGATCCGGGTCCCTGTTGGGACCAGCCAGAACCATGTGCACATGGCCTGCTGTGTTGTGGCATGGACAGCACCCCTCCAAGGTGCTGGTGCTGGTAGTGCCACTACTGGAGCGACTGTGACTTGTTGCACTTCCACGTAGACCTCCACCTGTTGGTGTTGATGACCTACGTCCATGTGGCTGTCACCCTACTCCCACCATATGCTCTAACACAGACATTGCATGGTCAAGGATTCCCACCATCTCACCCAACCATCTATCCAGGACCTCTGCAAAATAACGGTGGTCACCTGCAAGATCACAGATGTTGTCAAGTACAGCAGAATGAGTAGCCCTCTGGAGCCTCAGAATCTGTCTGGTGTAATGTTTCATATGTGCCTGTACCTCCATGATGGACCAAAACATGCATCTGGTGACACCTGCTGTGGCACTTCTGCCAGGGGCATGATGGCCAGCAGCCCACCTACTAGTACCCCTGTATATCTGCCTGTGTGGTGCCTCACTGGTCATCCGGCTATGGCTGCTGTATACAGACAAACTTGCCATAGTCACCACATTGTCCTGTCCCATGCCACCACCCACCAACTGTCCCTCATCTATGGCCACTGGTGATGGGGTATGTTTAGGCATTGTGACTGTGTGCGGGGATGGGGTGGATAAAAGTGGGATGTCAACCGATGGTACAGCTTCAGCCCCTGACAACCCTGCCTGTGCCTCACCATACCTATCATCATTGTCAGAGACTGTATGGACACTAACATTAGTTTGCCTGCAGAAGGGACCCTGACCCACCACACCACCTGTGAGGGGTAAACAAAAAATGTAATTTAAGACCTGTACTTCATTGTTTACCTATAAACACAGTCACACACACAAACACACGCACACACACGCACACACACGCACACACACACACACACACACACACACACACACACACACACACACACACACACACACACACTTACAGGTGAGGTGGCACAAAGATATTACCCAGACCTCTCATTACCCGACAGTCAACATGCATGAAATTTGGCACTCAACAGCATGTACTGCAGCTATACTCAATCCTTGTTCCCAACATTATACATCTATGTGATGTGTGAGCTCTGTTAGTAGGTGATGCCCCTTCCCCTAGAACACACTGCACCCATGTACACAGTATTGCTGTGCACCTGTTCAGCATCCTGGCATGTACTGTGCACCATACCTCACGAGTGTACACACCATTGCTAAATGTGTATATGTGTGGCAGTTATGTTTGCTCTGTTGTTCACAGCCCCTATGGCACATACCTAGAATGACAGAAGGACAGATGTGAATAGTGAATGCCTGACCTCTGATTTGCAGATCTCATCATCAGCAGTGCATGTATGAGCAATAAAATCCAATTACACTGATAACCTTCAAAGCTTACTGTGGCTATGAGGAGTGTACACACCCTTATTGACATGCCAACCTCTTCCATGATATGCAATCAGGCCACAATACTGTACATGTTAAAAGTATACACACCTGATTTGTGACATATGATCAAATGCAGTATCAAACAAATGTGTCAGTCATGCAGATGCTGAATAAGATGCATACAATATGTGGGTTGCATAAGTGTGCACACCTTGAACACAGTGGCTTGTTGTAGCACCTGTTAAGTGAACTACAGCAGTCACTATTCCAGGAAGGGGTATACTAGCATGGCCCATCCTCACTTGCCATTATTTGGTCACTCCACCCTACAAATGTTCCAAACTCTGCCAGGCTGCAAGGTCAGCTCATGTGCACAGCCTTTGGAGATCACACAGTGCCTTTACTATTGCTGTGAAGTCAGGGTTATGTCTGGCACAATTCATAACCTTGACTGTGTTCAGATACAGACATTCTTAGAGAGCTTTGGATGTATGCATCAGTTCACTGTTGTGTTTCAGGATGACACCCCTCCCCATCCTCAGCTTTATTGCAGATGCTTGATAACTATGGGCCACACATGAATGTTATTTTGCAGTGTTCCAAATTCAGAACGCCGTGTCTACCGGCCTAGTTCCTGCTAATGAACAGCAAACCTAAAGATGTACACTGGCACCAGCAAGCTACAGATGGGAATGGTGGGCCTGAGGTGGAGTGAGGTTTTGCTTGTGCACCACATGTATCTTTATTAATACTGTATGTAGGTTTCAACCTTGGTCTCAGTACACCATTACACATTGCAAAACATGCCTTTGGGAGACTTGATGTTATGCATATGCTACCTGTAGAGAGCTCCAGATGATGTTTCCTGTGTAACATCTCTTCCATCTAATTACCCTAACCCATAGGCCACACTTATGCAGAGTCGACACAGGTACTGCACAGGCAGTACTTGCTAGACATTCCTGCAAGTCCTCTGCTGCATATTTCTGGGCAGCCTCCATGGCCAGTCGGCAACATGTGTTGTCATCTGTCTTGAATGGGCATCTGTTTATTTTCTACATTAATGCTGTCCCATACTTCATAGTCACATACATGACTGTCTGCACTGTTTGCCATAGTATGTCCAATGGTGAGGTAAGGCTACGTCTCCCACTCCTGAGTGCTACCTTTCAGATATGGGATCTATTCCATTATTTGTAAGATGTGTGCAAACCATGGCTGCCTCTGTTGGATGTGAGTGGGTAAATGTCATGAACATACTTCTGGGACAGCAGACCATTACTTGGAGTGACACTGAGGCCTTGTACTTGATGCAAGGTGTGTACTCAAGAAGAGTGAATGCTGTCAGTACTTCAAAAGCTGCTTCCACAATATGTTATTTGGAGTGTGTGCTTCCAGTATTTATTAAGGTATGTATTCCCCATATTTGTTGTCCTAACATAGGATTCCATATTACACATTCATTGCTCATGTTAGGATCACATTACAGGTTGTAAAAGGTGTTGAATGTGGTATTGTGATATGCTGTTGTGTAGATCTGTAACAGTTGCCATTGTAATAGTGGTGTATACACTGTTGTAGCCACTGTATAAGGGCAATGTTTCAGACATGTCCCTACTGTAGGCCATTTGTCCCACCATTATGTTCATCTCTGTCCACACATCTTGCACTGACAGGTTGTTAGGTATACTGCAGGACTCTTACATACCCTTCAGATATGCCACTATGATGACCAGTATGATGTGCAGTTAACAGCAACAATAAGTGAACATGAACAGCATGCATTATGGGTAGGTGTGTTAAATGTGTGCATGGCAAATACCATGGCCATAACATATATGTGTTATTAAAACTGGTGTATTGGCAAACCAGAACAAAACAACTCCATACTCACCAGCTACAGGCTGCTGCCCCACTTGTATACCAGAGGGACCTACATAGTTGTGTGAGAGATGTAATGTCAGTAGCCACACCTGTGGCATTGGTACAGGGTGGGAGCAGCATTTCAGAACATCAATAGTACAAACCCACAATACTAGAGATTATGCACATCTGTTCATTACTACACTGCAGCAACAGACTATGTTATCTGACATATGCATGAAGATACTTTACAGATGTAGATAAGCAACTGTGGTCTACTAATGTGCCCCAGGGCCTTACCTGCATGTTCCTCATCCATTGTGTGGGTAGCACCCACCTCCACAATGCTATCAGCAGGTTCCTGACTTGGCTGGTGGGCGGGTGCCCAAAGACTGGTGAGGAGCTCCTCAGCATGTGTCAGTGGGGGGCTGGATGGCATAAGCCCCACCTGTGGCTAGCTGGTCCCTCCTAACTGCAGCAGCACGCTGATGGACATGGCAGATGAGATCAGTGCAACGATGTTGCACCTGCTCATAACTGCGGTTATGCAGGCTGACATAATTTACCCTGTGGATGAGCTCATTCCAAAGGGCGGTCCTCTCCTGCACATCATGGGTCGTGCATCCAAAGAGAGTTCTGTGATGTTGTACAATGAATTTTATGATAATATCATTCTCCTGGGGAGTATACACAGGGAGACGCTCATGGGACATGATACCTGGAAGACATAAATAGGAAAAAAGGTCAGGGGACCTCATACTGCAAGGATATAATAGCTGTTGATTGACATCTCTCTCCCCCCCGCCATATCTGAAACAATAATCTGAACACACAAATCAATGGGTATGTTTGCACCAAACCTACTGTTGGGACATATATCCTATTGTTCAACAAATATTGAAATGTGCTTCTATTCATGTTCCATGTTGAAACACTATCATTGGTGGTATTTTGCTATCAGTGTCACCTGCATGCCATTGTAATGGCCACTGTGGTTCCATAAATGTATGTGTTCTGTTTGCTATGCAACTGTTCCACATCTGGTGTTTTGGGTTAATGGGAATATCTATGCATGCTGTTATAACTAATCCTGGATTGTGTTGACTATTACTAACGCACATATGTTATAAAACTGCAACACAATAGCATGTTTGGGAAGGCCATTTCCAGTGGACCCACCTCTCACACCTCATCTGGCCGTGGTACCGGGCCACAGCACATCTAGGACCCACTCCAGGACCTCCTCATCTGCTGGTCCTGCACTACATTCAGGTGAAACCACCTCAGGGTATGTTGCTCATCCCCCCCAGGAGAGGGCACAGGGTCTGGTGCATAGGGAGCTCTGCAGAGAATTGGGAAATCTGCTACAGCAGCTTGAGGGAATCATGGCACAATTAGAGGGTCAGCCTGCCCCTCCTGCTCAGCCCCCAGCACAGCCACCTTTAGGGCCATGAAGGTGCAGTGGTAACTGCCTATGGCTGGGGACCTCAGTCCCACTGTTTTCATTTGGGGTCTCATGGGCTTCCAATTTCCAAACACCCCTCCCCATCCAAGGATTTTTACCCCCCACATGTCATAGGGTTTCTATCACATTGTCAAATGCTGACAATGTCGGACAGCTAAAATATCGAAAGTGCACTTCATCGAAACTGTTCTTGTGGGGGGCTGTGCCCCCCACACACCCCCCCCCGCTAATTATATATACCAACTCCAAGATCACACTACAGTGAGGAAAGGGCAAATTTCCTGATACTCACTGTACCACAATCCCACAAAACACTCTTCAATGAATGGCAATTTTGACATTTTAGCCATTCGACATTGTCAACATTTGACAATGTAACAGGAACCCCATGTCATATACCGCCCCTGTATGCTGTCTTATCTAGCTTGTCTTTCTGTCCCAACCTACCTCCCCAAATATACCTACTATCCTTCCCCAACATCCCACTCTCACCTTAACAAAAAAGGGCAATCTGTTCCCAAAAATAATTTCACACCATACATAACTGTTCATTTCACACACCCCTTACAACTGCTTAAAAGTGCCTTAATCACTCTGTATCCAACAGCCCTTGTTCTATGCAGCAAAAAAAATTATCAGCCCTTGCAAATGTCTAACCCAGGACCCTGGACGCCATACCCACAGCAATTTACCACTAAGCCATCTGAGCTGCAGACGTGTGTGATGTTTTCTCAAACATATCATGCAGCACAGTCATTCAGCAGTAGGGAAAATGTATGTATATATATATATATATATATATATATATATATATATATATATTTGTGTGTGTGTGTGTGTGTGTGTGTGTGTGTGTGTGTGTGTTTGTATATATGTAGACATAAATGTATATATATATATATATATATATATATATATATATATATATATATATAGTGCATTCAGACATCAGATCCACACTTTGAACCTCCTTCCTCCACAGCTGAACTGTTCTGCCTTGCTACAAAACAGAGCATCACATGTGGACACAGCCTAACATTAGCGGGGGATATATAGGAACAGATAGTAGATATGCCTTTTACAAACCTATGAAGTTTGTGCATGATACATTTCACTTTACCATGGTTGTTCTAAAGGTAGTGGGGTCTGAAACTCATGTGTCTATCATGACTTCATTACTTCCACCTTCAGCTATTTGTCAGACCAATATAGATGTTTGGAGGAACAGAACAAACACTATGATGGCTTAAATCTTGACATTCTGTGCAGATCTGCACAGTTGACAGATATGACCCTCTGCCCACAGGGCCAGATGCTATGGCCATAGCAGTTGTTCAGCAGGACATCATTACAGCAAGTCTCGATGGCACATATAAATCTTTCAATATCATCTATCCCATTATTACAGACCAAATACTACATTCAATTACATGCTGACATATTTCACATACCTGTTTTATTAGTGTGCTCTCTTCTGTGTACCAGTTGGATGTCTTTCGTGTGTTTCTTTTTTTTTATTATTTCTCTCGCTTTCTCTCTCTATCTCCACTACAGGGATTGAGCTGGTTTAAATAGGTTGCAGCATGGCTTTTGTAGGTGATGCTCAGGATCAGGTGATGGCCTCTGCATCAGTTGGTGTTCCCCACTTGCTAATTGCATGCAGCCAGCTGTGTAGTACTGCCAATAGCCAATGTCATAGCAACCCACTACTATAAATAACTACATCATGTGGGCATTTTCCCTTTACCTTTCCTGTATGGAAGACATCCTTCCTGTGTGTGGGCAGCAGTGTTACAGACAGCAGGTAGCAATACCGCTTACAACAGGACTTGCAGACACAGGCCAACTGCATGTTTGTATAAGGTTCCAGACCTAGGGACAGCATGTGAGTATTGCTGCTATATGCATTGAATACTGCTAGTTTTACAGGGTTTGTGTGTACATGCTAGTTTTGCATGGAAAATAGTCTGTCTGCATAGCACTCAACTGTGGGCCTATCCACATGATGGCCAGAGGATTGGCTTTTATGTTTTGTCTGTTCACCACATAGGTCTTGTCCCTGACATATCAGTGCCATTCTCTCCATTGATTGCTATCAGTACATGGCAACATCCATTTGTGTTTCGGACTTCATATTCCTAAGTAGGGGTATGTTGCAACCAATCCTGTAACACCAGCAACATTCACAGTGTATAACAGCAATATTTCAAATATGGCTCTGTGTTTCAGCCTCTGTCCTCCACCTATATACCAGGCTTTGTCCAGATGTCATGCAGTAACAGGATGTTAGGTAATGGCCTATCATTATTTAGTGCTGGCATTCCTGCTATCATTCCAATGATGTTGTGGACTCCCACACAAATTATGGGGTAGGATCCATATATATGATGGCTACAGCTGGACAAAGCATGTGTGACCCTATACAGTCCAGAGGTCTTTGTATGGAGAACACTGTTATATGCCTTTGTAAGACATTTTATGGGGGAGGGGTATTAAATGTTTTTAACCTAGGCTGTTACAACATGTGAGGGATATCAGTAATAAGAAACATTAAGGTATATGGTTGAACATTTTCATACATTTCACCATGGGAACAGTGGTGGGGTACAGCTTACTGTTTTATACACAGTTCTGTTTGTCAGTGTGATAGTGATGTTTTAAGTTAAGCATTATGTAACAGACACATTTACATTGTGACAGCTAATACTTTTCCCCTAGGGGGTTGAGTACAGAGTGTAATTGGAGGCTGCTGAACTACATCTGTAATTAAGTGTTGATTGATTCTTATCTTCAAGGCAAGTGTGTTTTTACTGTTGTACTACTTGAAGGTTTTAGCCTAGACAGCAAAGTATGTTACGTTTTGCAGATTACTGTATCATATGTTTTGTTTGAGAGTTGCATTGATCAGTTATAATGTATTTGAAACACCTAACTGCTATAAGAAATGGCATAAACTGAAATAGTTCACAAATAAACATGTCTATGCATGCGGACTTGTGTGTGTTGTCCTGTCCTTTGCATTGTGTGTGGGTATATGTTTCATGCAATAATTCTCATTTGTAGGAAAGAATCTGACACTGGCAATATGAAAGGGTGGCAACTGTAGGAATAATGACTGTTTGATATGCTGTGCACCCTCTATATATAATCTTTATATATATATATATATATATATATATATATATATATATATATATATAGATATATATATATATATATATATATATATATATAAGTATTTATATGTGTAGGTATGTGTATATACACCTATATATATATATATATATATATATATATATATATATATATATATATCTGTGTGTGTGTGTGTGTATGTATCATTGGAATGTTTTATACTTCCACATTGTACATTCCCTATGGTAGACTGACTCTTCTGCATATGTTACAGAAATCATCCTAACATCTTGCAGCTAATATGGCTTACTGTTAACTTGTTGTGGCTATGTTGTGCAGGATCCTGGGTTCAAGACTTGCAAGTGCTGGTTATTGTGTTGCAAGGCAGATCAGTTCAGCTATGAAGGATGGGATAATGGCAATAATTACAAGAGATCCCTATTTTGGGCCCTTTCACTCCCATTAACAGTGTCTTTGGTCAGATGTTTTGCAGTGAGAGGTTCATAGTGTGGATCCAATGTGTGAATGCAATACACACACACACACACACACACACACACACACACACACACATATATATATATATATATATATATATATATATATATATATATATATATATATATATATATATATATATATATATCTTCTTCTTCTTCTTTCGGCTTTTCCCAGTTAGGGGTCGCCACAGCGGATCACCTGTCCACTCATGATTGGCAGTGGAGTTTTACAGTGTCGAGTTGCCAGGCTGGTGCCCAACCTTCCACAGAAGGCACACACACACACACACATACACACACACACACACACACACACACACACACACACACACACACACACACACACACCAACGGCCAATTTAGAGTGTTCAATCCACCTGTGGCATGTATTTGGGATGTGGGAGGAAACCGGAGCACCTGGAGAAGACCCACGTGACCACAGGGAGGACATGCGGATACTGCACAGAAGGCACCCTAGCCAAGGATTGAACTGAAGAACTTCTTGCGGTGAGGTGGCAATGCTAACCACTGCACCACCATGGCCGCCCATACACACACACACACACACACACACACACACACACACACACACACACACACACACACACACACACATATATATATATATATATATATATATATATGGGCTTGTCCTTCTGCTTATATTTGGATAAGTGTAATATGGTTTGTCTTTTATTTGTGTCTGTATGCATTTGTCCTTGAATATAGTAAATGTTGGTTTCCTATGTTTTTTCAAATGTTGTGGGATTCAATGATTTGAGTTTGCAATGTTTTGAATTTTCAAGATTTTGGTCTCAATGTTTTGAATTTCAGCATTATGGGATTTTGATCTTCTAAAGTGAATCCATTTATACACACACACACACACACACACACACACACACACACACACACACACACATATATATATATGTGTGTGTGTGTGTGTGTGTGTGTGTGTGTGTGTGTATTAATTCAGATTGTAAAATATCTATAGTAAGTTGTCAGCTGCTTCATCAATAAAAATTGTATTTACAACCTAATGATTACTAATTTTGCTTTTCTCCAGCTGGTCTTCCTTCTCTGTGCTGTACAAGTTCTGGATCCTTTGGTGCCACTAGCTCAACATCTATATTCAAAGCACAGTACCGCCCTTATTTAATTTGTTGCTTTTTGAGAGCAAGCGATACAAATAAGTAACATGGTATTTATAAATAAACATTTAACAATACATTTTAGTAAAGCAAGGAGAATTATTTGTAATGTAGACTGTAATGCTATAGGAACATCATCATCTTTCTAGAGAAATCATTTTTTATATCCACTGAATATGGTGCCTTTTGAAAGGGTGTTCAACATTTTGGACAAATTATCAATGGAGTAACTTGCTTGAGTAGAGGTTTTCCCAAAGGGCACTATAATGCATTTCTTTGTAATTTGTTTTACTCTGTAGTTGTGGCACCAGAACTTTGTCTGTGTTAAGACCTTTCGCAGGATCTTTGTGTCAATGGAGAATTTATGATAGCTCCCAATTTGCAGTCGCTTGCGAACTTGGTCAGACAGAAGCACTTAACATTAGCCTTGACTTCTAAGAATTAAATGCCAAACAGGAGTAGGCCCTGCACAGAGCCCTGTGGTACTCACTAGTGGCCTGCCTCTTGGTGGAGCTGGTCTCACTAATCCTTACTTCTTGGGTCCTACCTGTGATCTAGCTAGCAATCTAATGAGCTGTGTAAGGATTTAGGCCTAGTTTAGTTAGTTAGCTCACATTACCTGAGTGGGGTATGGTATCAAACTCCACATCTAGGTTTGCAGTATGCACCATTTTCTCTTCATCTTTTGCCTTGGTTATCTTCTCAGAGAAGTCTACCTGGTCAAGTAGGTATGACCTTCCTTTGACAAAACTAAACCAGTATGTGTCCAGTGACCTTATATTGCTAATGTCTTTGTTTATCATTTCCATGATAATTAATTCCATTTCTTTGCATATTACACTAGTCAAACTAATGTCTGTTTATTTTACTGTGGAGCTTTTCTCCCCGGGCCTCCGCTGAAAATGGACCCACGTCCAGTCGGACACTCCTGGTCAACAAATTTAAATAAATAAATAAATAAATAATGGGTCTGTAGTTTTTGGGATCCATTTAGGGCCCACCCTTCTGAAGGGGGATAATTTTTGCTGTCCTTAATTTGCTTAGTACATTGTCTGTTATGAAGCTGAAGTTGAAAAGTGGCTCAGTTGGTCCTGACAGGTCATGTTTCAGGCTATTTAAGAGTCAACCTGGGATATTATCAGCCCCATTGAGGCTGTGTTTTTAGCCTTTGTGAGCACTGCTATCACCTGCTCTTTGCTGATAGTTGGGGGTTATGCTGGTAGGGATTTCACATTTGGTGGCAAGGTGGTGTGTGGGGTAAACTTTGAGCTGAAATTGTCAGCCAGAAGATTCGTCATGTCACTCTACTCAGTGAAGGTGGTGCCATTTACTACCAGTTCTGCACAGTCTTGCGTGATACCTTTGAGTATAAGGCCTTGTGGACATCTTTAGCATGAGAAGTTATCTTGATCTTGTAAAAGGCCTAGTTGGATTTCCTGTTAATTTCCTGTTTAGTTTTATTAGTGAGCTCTTATCAATATGATAATTGCTCTTTCTGACTTTGGTCATGACTTTTTTCTTTTGTTATACACCCTGTCAAGGTTAGGATTCCACCAGTGTGGTTTCTTTTGGGGTTTGTTTTGGGCTTACTTCTGGTAGGTACAGCAGCCTCTGTGCAGCCATGTTTGCACAGTCTGTATGTAAAAAAATTCTGCATATGCTGTCATGAACTCGGGTTGGGTGGGGCATTGAATTTTGACAAACAGTTGCTTAATGTGATGTAGATTAATAGGCGCATAGGCAATTACCTGGAAAGCTGCCTCTGTGGGCCATTTTAAGCCTAGTCAATTTCCCTTCCAAAGGTGAGAATCAAATCCTGTACCTTGTGTTATGAGGTAAACACCTTAACCATTATACCAGCCTCAAACCCCACCATTTGTCTGAAAATAGTTTGTAACTGTAAAAGGTTTTGCTGGGTTTTCCAAGTTGATTTTAGGTTGAATGAGACAACTTTGTGATCTTAACTCAACAGTGTTGATGTGAAATTGTGAAAACAAGACTACGTACATTCACAATTTATGGAATTTGCTGCTCTTGCATATTAACCAGAGTACTACCCCAGCATTCTTTTAAAACCAGTGTGGATGACTGGATAGGTGATTGCAATCTTCACTTAGGAAATGCAGTGAAAATATGCTTAAATGGAAAAATGTAGGACTCCCCCACATAATGTGGCTGATCTTCTTAATGGTCTCCCTGGCTGTAGCCTTAGTAGGAAAATAGGTACCTATGAACCAAAAGTCTGACTTGACTCTATATTTCCTTTTATTTTACCGCATGTGAACAGTGTATTAATGCCTTTCTGGACTGTGGTTTCTTGTAAATTGTACACCCTTATATTATTTATGAGTGAATTGCTTGGATCATTTTGACTGCTTCTGAAATATATGTCTCATCCGTGTTCATGTTATATTTTTCTGATTGTGGTTTTTGTGTAGTAGCAAAATATCTATCATGTACACATACTTGTGCACATTATATATAGCTGATTTACTCATTGCACTGCTTGCCCATAAAATACCTGCCTAATAACCACAGCGATACCAATTACAGAATTCCTGGTGGGCTATAGTTCATAGGTTCATAGGTAGGTACTAGGCTATTGACCCTAGGGCCTATATAAGCCTAGCCAAAAAGGTACCCTGGCTTTCACCACCCAAGAAAATTATTTTCCTGTTCCCCTGTCGAGCAGAGCCACAGAAGTGATCCCCTTGGTGAATTTCTTATTTCCCATCCAATCATCAAGATTTTTCTTGAAGAGTGCTAATGAGGAGCTCTGTTTGACATAGATAGGTAGTCTGTTCCAGAGTATGGGAAGTCTCTGGGACAGGAATCTATCCCTCCAGCATGTTCTGTTTATTGTGGTGACAAGGTTTAGGTCCCTACAGTGTGTAGTTCAGAGGGATTGGGATTTCTTTAAGTGGAGCATGTCCAACAGCTCTGGGTTTGACATAGCTTTGTATGTTAGGCAGAGATCGCCTCTGAGTGGGCGATATGCGACAGAGTAAAGTTGGAGTTTTTTGAGACGGTCTGCATAGGGTATCTGTTTGAGGCCAGTAATCTTCTTTGTGAGGAATTTCTGTGGCCTCTCCAGTTGTTGTAGATGTCTTGTGAGGTACATACCAAAAGGGGCGCTGTACTCTATAATGGGTCTAATGAGTGATGAGTAGAGGGGAACAATGACCTCTTTTTTTTCTGGATGAGAAACCTTTTGTGATGAGGTGTGCCACATAGAAGGATTTCCTGACCACTGTGGCAATGTGATTATCAAAGGAGAGACTACTGTCCACCTGTGTCCCAATGTCTCTTATCACACTTTTGGTATTAAGTAGACTACCACCTATGTGGTAGTTCATGGGTACAGAGTTTTTACCAAAGGGGATGACAATGCACTTTTTGGCATTGAGCTTCAGGCCATGGCTTTGACACCAGGCATCTGTCTCAGTGAGGCCCTTTTGTAGGATGTCCACATCGTTAGGAGTTTCAGTCATCTGCAAACTTTGTTAGCCAAAGACCTTCTGTGTTAGCCTGTAATTCAGAGAAGTATATACCAAACAGGACAAGACCCAGGACTGAACCCCGTGGTACTCCACTTGTCACTGGTCTGAAGTTGGATTTGGAGTCTGCTACTTTCACAGGGTGGGTTCTGTCCATGAGCCAGTTGGCAACCCATCTTGTGACAGGGATTTATACCTAGTTTAGTGAGTTTATCTATAATTCCAGAGTGGGGGATGGTATCAAAAGCCCTGGCGAGATCTAGATAGGCTGTGTGAACTACCTTTCCCTCATCTATGGCTTTGGTGACTGCTTCAAAGCAGTCTATCAGGTTTAGGAGACATGAGCTGCCTTTTACAAACCCGAACTGGGTGGGGTCCAGAGTTTGGAGATTACCAATGTCTTTGTTTATGACTTCCATGATGACACGTTCCATGGCCTTGCAAACCAGACTCATCAGGCTAATGGGGTGGCAATTCCCGGGGTTCGTCGTGGCTCCCCCTTTGTGGAGTGGGATAACCATCGCGGTGCACCATTTAGTGGGCACAAAGCCTGAGGTGAGGCTATGACTGAACATGGTACTTAGGTGGGGTGCCAGTTCGTTCTGTAGTTCGTGTACAACGCAGCCTGGGATATTGTCAGGTCCCATGGATGCTGTGTTCTTGGCTTTGGAGAGTGTGTTTTTTTACCTGTGCAGCCATGATTACAGGAACTTTGCATTCTACCAGTATAGACATGGGCCCTCTAGGGGGTGAGAGGGGGGTAAAGTTAGCACTGAACCTGTCTGCCAGGATTTTGGCAATATCAGTTAGTTCTGTATATTTAGTGCCATTGTGCTGTAACTCAGAGCAGATCTGAGTGTTGCCATTGAGATTCTTGACATAGCTATATAATGCTTTACGATTGCCTTTAGAGTCAGTGGCAATTTTGTTTTCGTAATTAGCTTTGGAGGATTTTATGAGGGATCTCAGCTTTATACTGAGGTTGACCAGGGAGCTCCTCTAGTCATGGGATTTTACTCTTTTTTTTGCAACAATTTCTTTGTTCTGTTGTAGAATTTGTGTATGGCAGAGGACACCAGATTGGCTTCCTTTTTTTGGAAATAGCATCTTGGTTCTGTTAGGGATAGCATGATCCATGCACTCGTGTAAGTGCTTATAAAGTGCATTTGTGTAGGATTCAGCAGTCATATCTCTATTGTCTGTCTGCATGGGTGTCATGAAGTTTGCCACTTCTGTCTTAAGAAGTGTGAAGTTGGCTTTGGAGAAGTTTTTTACGGTGGTTTTCCTAATGGGGGGGGAGTGGGGGCGGGATGTGGATGTCTAGGGTGATTGGCTTGTGGTCGGATCTGACTGAGGAATTGACCCCTGGTGTGGAACACCGATCACCCATGTTGGTAATGACCAGGTCTAGGATGTTGCTGCCCCTGGTGGGGGTGTGACTAAGCTGATCCAAGGCGCTGGAATTTATGAATTCCAGAAAACATTGAGCAAAAGAGTTGGTACATGAGTAGTTTTCCCAGTTAATGGTGGGGTAGTTGAAATCACCCATTATTAGGGTGTTGGGTTGTACCCTAATATTTTCCAGTGTATCAAGAAATGAGGAATGGGAATCCTGGGGCATGGTGTGAGGGTCTGTAGCACGCTACAATTTGGATTGTGGTCTTGCCCAGAGTTAGCTGCACTTGGATAATCTCAGCTGCATTATGCTGTGCAACTAACCTGGAGGTGTGGATATCCTTAATGAATATGGACATGCCTCCGCCTTTAGTGCTTTGGTCTGGGTTAGGTGACTGAAAGGTGTGGTATGAATTATAGCCTGGTAATGCAGGGGTGCTGTCTGGAGGTTTGAACCAGGTCTCTGTCACTGCACAGATGTCGATGTTCTCCATTTTAAGGAGTGCCTCGAGTGAGTGCATTTTGAGGTTTAGACTTCTAGCATTGAGTAGCATTATCCTCAGATTTTGCTTGCTTGTACCTTATACAGTGGTGAATTTGTCATTTGAACCTTGCCTAAAAAAGGCACTATAGGGGTGGCAAGATCCTTAGCCAATATCTGGAATCCCAAGGGCGACAGGTGCAGGCCATCTCTGGCAAAGCATCGTGGTCTGTCGATTATGTCATCCCAGGCAGACAAATACTGGATCCCCTTAGAATGACACCAGAAGTTTAGCCAGTTGTTGAAGTCAGTCTTTTTGTCCTTGTACTGTGGTATCATTCTGGGTGATGGCAGGATGCTACTGAGGGCTAGGGTCATACCTGTCTGGGCTACAAGATCAGAGAGCTCCTCCTTGTCTCTTTTCATGTAGTCCAGGGAGGTATGTCTCAGGTCATTCTCACCAACATGGACAATGACAGAGTCATATTTGTACTTGTTGTGGAGTGACCTGAGTGCGTGTGTTATGTGGTGGATCCTGGCACCCGACAGGCAACTGACAGTGACTTTCTCCTTGTTTAGCCTGGTGAGTGGAACATCAGTATGCCTGACTATAGAGTCATCTATAACTAGAGTGTTGGGTACGTTGTTATGCCTTATGGGCTGTGGTTGAGTGGCACACTGAGATTGTGGGCTATGTGTCATTTGGGTTGTGTTGGGGGGTAGAGTTTGCTTGCGTTTCTGCTTTGGCGGTCCCTGTTGCTTGGGCAGGTTTTTATTGAGAGCCTCCGCGAATGTAGGTGTGTGTTTTGCGTTTCTATGTATGTGTTTTGGTGGTGTAGATTTTGAGGAACTATGTGATGAGTGTGGTGTAGTGCAAGTGTTTACCTTCTCCTCTTGACTGTCTATTTCAGTCTTGGGTCTAGAGAGCTTTGCTTCCAGTTTGGCTATATAAGTGGATCTCTCACAGGTTGTAGTGTTGGGTGGTAGGAGGAGAGGGTTGTCTGTGTACATGAGACAATTGCTGCATTTCCCCAAGATGCCCAGATTCATCAGGTAGACAGAAGAAATCACCGGAAGATGACCCTTAGACATGCCTGGATAGGTGCTTATTTATTAAGTACTAAAAACTGCTTTCCACTAGACAAGTGGGGAAAGTTGAGTGCTGTAGTAATTTGCAGCTTATTTAGTGCTTACAAGAGTTCTGAACAAGTGCTGAGCTCAAAGAAACAGATTTGAGTGCTGAAACTAAAAAACTGGCTGGTTTTAAGAAACAAAATTAAGATAGAAGGCTTCTCTCCAACACAGAAAGGTTTGGGGGCTCAGAAGTTTACAAATAGTCCTGGATACAGCAAATATGTATGTGGACTAGAGTACTTACAGGAAAGGCAGGAAACAAACTTAGAATGTTTTTTTTTTTTAGTATCTAGGCCATCATGTAATGGTAGTTTAGATAAACCCCGCCTGAGATGGTCATGAATTTTTGGTTCATGTGTGGGATGAGTGGTCATTCAATGACTAGTTTCCTCAAGTGCCACATTCATTTTCTGGTGCTCTTCTCCAGGACAGCTGCATTATGTGTATGCATGATAGGTACTGTGGAGATTTTCTCTCCAGACCTCTGCTGAAAAGGGGCTAAATGCTGCCTAATCAAACTTTTCTGGGCAAGAAAAACAAAATAAACTAAATAATAACATTTTTGATCTTGAATGTCTTACTAGGGTTTATAACAAAACAATGCATCTCCCATAGTTAAGATGATAGTCAAGGGTTCTTTGCCTGTATGCATAACAAATGAATTATGCCAAAAATATGTTGTTTGCCCCCATCAGAAAATCCAGCAGTCTTTTATTTTAGTCTTTGGTCGATGATCATGGTATCACTGTTTCTTTCTCTGACCTTATTATATCTGTTAGTAATGAAGAAATACCAATGAGAATTTTTAAACGCTGTCTACTGTCTGACTGACACACAAAAAATATATCTCTAAGGTATCTACCAAGTGTGTGTAAAAAAGACCAAGTAAGTACCTTTCTGAAATGCCTCAGACATTGCCACAGCTGTAGTGGAGTGGTCCCTGACTTTCTGAGACAAACTTTTTCCATAGTGATTGTAACACAATTTGATAACCATTTATAGATGGCTAGCGCAGGCTACTTAGAAACTGACTACACTTTCCTTTTGCCTTCAAATGATACAAAAAGGTTGTTAGACTTTGTAAAAAGCTTAATTTGAGATCAGGTAAGGTCAGTTGTATGTTATAATAGGACTTTCCGCCATTAGTTGAGGTGTGAATTATATTACATTTTTACACACACATTTCTACCCCATTGGCCACTACTGTTGCAAATAATCTCATTAAATAACAAAGAAGAACATTCACAAGTTATGTTCTTTAAATACTTTTAAACAAATACTTGTAGAACACAATCACAAACTATTAGCGGATCATTACAGCTTGAAGATATCATAATCACCAGTTACAAAACAAAAAGACAATCTCTCCTGGCTTTCCATGAAGATACTAAATACAACTAAAACCACCCCATCTTGGAACATTGCTACTAAATATTTACTTTATTTTATTTTATCTTCTCCTTACACAGTTTCCTAACCACATATTAACTCATCTGTAGTTCTTTATCATGCTAGTGGACTGAGTCACCTTTTTTTTCTTTTTCAATCACAACTAGTTACAAGATAAATCAAGTTTATTCCAGGGTTTTGTAAAAACAGTGTAAAAAGTAGACACAATGAAA
Source organism: Protopterus annectens (assembly GCF_019279795.1). NCBI lineage: Eukaryota > Metazoa > Chordata > Ceratodontiformes > Protopteridae > Protopterus > Protopterus annectens. The sequence continues at coordinate 1,099,489,140 of NC_056731.1, read as the reverse complement.
CAAATAAAATTAACAAAACAGAAAAATGTTTTGTAAAACATGCCATAAACAAATAAATAAAATAAATTACTACTAATGGGCAAGATTCATATGCATGGTACATACTGCATAGGGGTAGTGCACAGGGATCAACAATTTAATATATATATATATATATGAAACATTTGTACAGTTTATACTGGGATGAGGTTATTCTCCCCATGGAACAGGGTGGTTTGGGTGTACCTGCTTTCATGGGATATACTGGAGTACACAATTAAGACTGTAGCACATGGGATGAAACTGAGTACGGATACGACAATTGTAATAGCAGCAGATGGGGAAATCAGAAGAAGCTGAGAATTGAGATAGAAGAGAATGTAGTGGAACAGGTTTACAGCTTCAAGTATCTGGGAGGGGTGGTGGAGCAGAAGGGAAGTCTGAACGAGGAGGTCAAACCTAAAATCATAGGGGCTGCAGCTAACCGGCACAGTATACTGTATGACAAAAGAATGCCAAAGAAGCTGAAAAGTAAGGTGTGCAAAACAGTGGTACAACCAGCAGTATTGTATGGTACAAAAACCTGAGCAGTAAAGGCAGAGCAGCTGAGGAAGCTATAGGGGATGGAGATGAAGTGCCTGGGATGAGTTGTAGGATGCACATTGTATGGCAGGCAAAGAAATGAAGACATAAGTACAGAAGTCAAAGTGGCTACAATTGCAGAAAAAGTAAAAGAGAACAGATTATAGTGGTTCAGGCACATGTTCCCAAAAGAAGAACATAATCTGTTAAAAATTATTTGCTACGGATAGAAAGAAGGTAAGAGGAAACAAGGGCATCCAACAAAGAGGTGGATGGACCATGTGAAAGGCCTGCGACAGTCAGGCGTGAGTGTCAAAGAAGGCAGGAGAGTGGCACTGAATAAAGAGAGATGGCAACAGTTGACAAGACACACCAACCCCATGTAGAAAATAGGTAAAAGGGGGTTGATGATACATATCACAAGCAGAAGGGTATAAATCAAAGTCGAAAAGAATTATGATGAGGCGGGGGAATTTTGAGGGGTAGGGAGGAGCAGGTCTTTGGATAAAGGTTCTTTGGGAGAATAGTAACAGCCATGTAGAATATCATATTCACAAAGTGGCAGAAAGCATTTTGGGAATGGCAATTTTGCCATTAAGGATAACAATAGGAGGGTGTGTAGGAGAGGCAAGAGGAGGCTAGCATTTACTGGAGAAAATTAGCAAAGGAACTAAGATTTTGGGAGCAAACAAAGATATAATACTGGGATGAGGCCAAGCAGGGCCTTGGACTGCTAGTAATAGACTGCCTTCCCTATCAGGGATTGATGGCATGGTGTGGGTAAAAAGAATATGATAGAGTGCCAAGTGAAATATCAGCTCAGATAGAGTTTTAGATGTCTAGAACAGAAGCTGCTATTAAAAATAGATAATTACTGTTATGGGACATATACAGTAAAATAGTACATGAAAAATGTAAGGATCAATCAGAAGAGGCCAGACAAGATTGGGAAGAGACAGAGTAGGGAGGATGATATGACGGGAGGGATCTGTACAGCACTCAAGTGTACAACAAAGTCCAGAAGGTTTAGGATTTTTGCTTGGGAGTGTTAACATTGATTTCTGTACTCCAAACAATGCATGCAGGGTGGTGTTTGGGAGGAGGCGTGAACTTTGGGAGTAGGTAGTTATTGAGCAATTCATGTACTGTGGCGGTGAATGAAAATTGTAAACAACATAACATAGATCTATACTGCATGAAAATAACTATTGAAATATTGTTATACTTTGGTGTATTTTCTGTTAATGTATTTGTGTCTATGTCACATTTTAAAAATGTCATGTTTAATAAAAATGTCACAAAAGATGAGCAATCAGGTCTTGTTAAATTTGGGCCTTTCTTTTCTTCCCCTCTTCCATTTTTTCATTTTGTATTTAGGTGCAATGTAATTATTTAAACTACTGAGAGTATTTTACATACATCTTGCATTGTCATGACTCAGCAGCATTTTGTCTGTTTGCAACAAAATATCATTTGCTCTCAGTTGCAATTTACTCTATTTCACTGTACAACTGTTACATTACATAACAGCCAAAAAAGCAATTCATAAGAAGTGGAAATCAAAATCTAAACCAACTATACTGGCAGTAGTGACTATAGTAATAGAGATAAAATTGCTAGAATTTAAATATTTAGAAAAGGGTAGAAGCAAACTACACAGAAAAAAATGGGAATTGTGGGAACAGTACATACAAGGAAGGAATGGGGTTTAAAAGGTGGAAGGACTTAAATGAGCTAGGTAATGTTTGACTGAAAATGATTGGGTAGATTATAAGTGATGTATAATATTTGCAATTGGGAGTGTGTCAGTATGGTTTCTGATGTAAAATGCTTGCAACTAGGATTGTGTCAGTGTGGTTTGTTATCATTTATATAACTTTATGATTGCCTATGGAGTAAGTGATGGTTTAATAACGACGTTTCTTCTTTAAAAAAGGCAGGAATTGAATAATTTATGTAATATTGCTTAGGTAAAAAGATATATAGCAATATATGTGACATACAATGTTTATGTTAACATAGTTTGATCAGTTTCATATGAATGTAAATTTGGCTGTATCACGCGTGATAATTCAATAAAGGTGTTTGAAAAAATAGCTATGTATGCCTAGATATATCATTAGTTGTGACATAGTCAAATAAATAAAACCATGACTTCACATGAAACCTGTGTATGCTTGCTTGTTATTTATTTTGTAAAAATACATGAAATCACAATTTCACATGGAATGTGTGCATCTGTTTACTTGTTTCTGTATGTATGTATGAATGTGATTTAGAGTTGTACTGTAATTAGTAAAAAAAACATGACTGCCTAGTCAACATGCATATATATATATATACAAAAAAAATCATTTTTTGTGATTTCATGACATTTCAGTTATAACTGACTGCATACCTCTCAACCTGTAAGTATAGAGAGAAAAGTATTGATAGAAACATTTAATTGGCTAAAGTAGTTACCAAAGTCCAAGATAAAAGAGTAGACAACAGTAACTTTACTCAAAAGTAATAACAAGAACAATAAGGTACAAGCAGAAGACAGAGTCCATCCATATGGCTGTGATATGTCTCCTCCGACTATCACTAAACAGGTCCGCACTGCACTCTCTACATCAAAAAACACTGCATCGGTAGGGATGCCATCTAAATAGCTTGAAATATGACCCGCCAGGCCCTCTAAAATCTCTTTTCAACCACAGCATCCAGATAGGCTTCGTCCCTAGGGAATGGAGGATTGCAACTGTCATCCTACTACACAAAGGTGGACCATCAACTGACCCAGGGAAATACAGACCCATAAGTTTGTCTATTCTTACCTGCAAGGTCATGGAAAGAATTATCATTGACCTGATGAATACAGACAGAGGAAATCTTAAAAAAAAACTGTACCCATCCTTGTTTGGTTTTGTCAAGGGCAGTTAACACCTACTAAACCTGGCAAACTTCTTCAAGAAAGTCATTAGAGCCATGGATGAGGGCAAAATAGTGCCTACTGCCTACCTCAACCTGGCACAAGCATTTAACATGCTACCTTTCTTGGGTATTGTAGACAAACTCACTAATTCAGACATGTATCCCTGTATCAACAATTGAGTTTTCTTAGGGATGCTAAACTCAAATTTTCTTATAGTGTAGGAAGGAGTCTTTTTAGGTATTGTAATTATTTGTTTGAACCTAAAGGTAGATATAACTTCAAAAGTACTGGGTTCCTTTATCTTGCTGTTTGCAGCTCTCACTTTAATTTTTATGTAGGTAAAACCACAAGAGCATCAGGTTGTCATATGAGAGAGCATTGGTAGGGCAATCAGGAATAAGGATTTAAATAATGCCCTGGCAAAGCACAGCACGAGCTGTGAATAGTTTCACAAATTTTATTTTTAGTGTTACAAAAAGTTAATACAAGTAGTTTTCTAGACTTGTTTAATATTTTTTTTAGAAATGGTGGAACTCAAATGGCAAGTGTATCTGAGGGCAGATGTACTGCCGGGATTAAATGAAACAATTTCTATAAAGAGTCTTAAAATATAAGGTGTAAAAAAAGTGCAATTCAGTCACATGCTGTTTTGTGTTAGTGATTTATGAACAAATTTAGGTACTGTCTTTTTAAATGAATGATATAATTAGATGATGATGTCATATGTAATGAGTATTTTAAGTGTGATTTTGTATTCACGTTTTATTTCTGATGAATTTCTGGAAGTAAAAGGAACGAAAACGCTAATATCGATTCCTGGTAGTTTTTTACTGAAGTTTTGAGGCAGTTTTTTTTTTTTTTTTAAGTTACACAAGAACATATGTATACATACACACACACACACACACACACACACACACACACGAGTGTGTGTGTGTGTGTGTGTGTGTGTGTGTGTATACACACATAGACATGCACATCACATGTATAACAGTTATATATAGATTTATATAAATATAAACATGCACATACATATATCTATACACACACACATACACAGACACACACACACACACACACATACACACACACACACACACACACACACACAAACACACATTCACAGATCTGCAGATATAGATAGATATCTAAACAGATAGATAGATAGATATAAACACACGCACATACACACACACATACACACACACACACACACACACACACACACACACACACACACACACACACACACACACACCATCCATTCTTCTATCCACAACCCTTTTTCCCATTTTTTGGACATGGAGTCCACACACACACACACACACACACACACACACACACACACACACACACACACACACACACACACACACACACACACATACACACGCAACATCTATCTTTCCATCCACAACCCTCTTTTCCCATTTTGCACATGTCATCTAGAGCCAAGCTTTACATTGTGGGATGGCTAGCCCTGCTGCAGAATTCGAGCACTAATATTTAACTCCATCTCCCTCACTCTGACTCTCATAACCTATAAAGTATTGTAGCCATGACGTAAATCTAAAATATAACCATCTGTTATTCAGCATTCATTAATATAGTTCCCTCGCCTGATACCAGACACTCTGTTTAACACATTCTCCACTGCTGTTTTATTACTGTTTAGTTATTACTTGTATATCTCTCTTCATTTTTAATCTCACTTATTCATTAACCCCAGTGCCTTGCATGCATTTCTATTTCATGTGCCTTTTCTTCCTGTGCTTCTTTGCTTATACTTATCCATCTCATTTCTTTACTTTATATCTTTCATTTCTGATTTCTCTGCTGTAAGTGTTCACATACTCAACAATTTTCCTTTAAAATGTCTCTGTCTTGTATCTTGTTGATATTGTCTGGGATTGACATTTAGCTGTTACCCTTTTAAGCTCCTAGAAAGCACTTATAGAATCCTATATCACCATCACACATCACCTTTCATCTAAAGTTAAGGCTAATTTTGCTGGTCAGCAGTGTCCATGAAATGATACAAGGGAAGGTCCCTCAATCTGACCTATTATATTCACTGCTCCTTATAACATCCTAATTGCTGCCAGGAGACACTACTTCACTCGCACGCACAGCCCATACCTCTCAACTGTCCAGATGTTTGCAGAATGTCCAAGTTTTAAGCTAATATGTTTGGTCCATTACTCATTAAATTTGTAGTTTTCTGGCAAATCACTGGGGATGGGATTCATAAAAAAACTGACAGATATTTGAGTTTCAGATATCACATACTTCAGAAAATAGATGCTAAAGAAAACCCTGCAACTCCTCTCAACTGTACGGATTTTCGCAGAATGTTCAGATTTTGGCCTCATATTTTTTGGTCGGTTCCTCGTGAAATTGTGGGTTTTTTTTGACAAATCACTGCGATGAGTTAAGGAGTGAAGTCAATAAATAATGACAATCATGTAAGTTTCAGACTTCATATCCTTCAGAAAATGTAATACAAATCCTGTTATTCTAGCAACTTTTTAAGTTTTAAAGAGCAATACTTAAAATCTGCCCCTATTTTGAGGCCTTTATCTCCTATTTTGTCAGACTTTGTCCAGATTTCTTGCAGTAAGAGTAAGAGTTTGAGAGATATGAAACCCTATTAGTCTAATAACTTTCTAACTTTATCAAAGCAATATTTAAAATCCATCCCTATTTTTGGTCATTTGCTCCCTGTTATTTGTGGCTTTCGGTTATATTTCTTCTGCCAAGAAGTTGGAGGTATTCTGCTTTAGCAAATGCATGCTAACCCTGTTATTCTAGCAACTTCCTAAGTTTATAAGAGGAATATTTAAGATCCGGCCCCATTTTTGGTCCTTGGTTCTCACATTATTTGTGGCTCTGTCCATATTTGTTGTGCTAAGAGGTTGAAAGGTTCGGAAACCTTGTCACTGATGCTGCTGCTGCCAGGGGGAAGCACTCACTCTTCACACAGTCTCTCTCTCTCTCTCTCTCTCTCTCACACACACACACACACACACACACACACACACACACACACACACATACACACACACACACACACACTGCGTTCTGCATTTACACAGGCATTCACTCATACACGCAGACAGCAACACACACACACTTTTTACTGTTTTATTTATTTTTTTACACTCACTAAACAGCAAAACTGCTGCTTAGCGAGTGTAAATATTAGCTCACTTGATGTCTCTCTCACTGTCATACGCACATACACTCTCATACACAAACACACACACGCTTTTTTATTTCACTTTTTTTCCTTCTTTTTTATTTTACACTTGTTAAACAGCTAAACTGCTGCTTAATGAGCCTAAAACAACTCTTTCAGGGACCCGGTCTGGGGAATGGCGGATGATGAAGAGTCTATCAGCGTTTCACTTATTTGTTGGCTTAGTTATTTACTTTACACAGACTTTCATTTTTTACATAGAGACAGAGTAAGTCTATTGCTTCCTGTCTCTAATTCCAGGGCTTTTAAATGCTATAAAAGTTCAGTATAGCACACAAAGAGCACAGGTCGAGGAGTAAATACAGGAAGTGGTCTGAAAATGAAATCAGAGATTACCAATAAATAAAATAATGCATCGGTGCAATTTCACATCAGAAAACATTCCTTTATTTTCTCTCTCTCAAAGGGGAGTATCATCACTGTTGAACACTAGTGAATGACTTTTTACTAACACGTATTTACTTTTCTTAAAACAAATGAGTAGGAAATGTACCGGAACGAATATGAGCACTGCTGGTTCTGGCAGGGGAGTGAAAACAGACCTGGAAGTGTCAGAAAGGAATCTAAAAATACCAAGGGCGGGACTGTTAGAACATTGTGAGTGATGTCACAAAAAGGGAGGTGATTAGCTAAGTGAGTGACAGTGTTTCAGCTTCGGTCTGAGGCAGAAATGGGATTTTAGAAACGAGATAGTGCCCCTTTAAGTAAGCCATTCTTCTATGGCATGATAATAAACTAAACTGTAGGTAGCAGTAGTTATGAACACTATCTTGCAACCTTGCCCCCAGTACCCAGAGACAGAATCCAACATACCATGAGTAAAACAAAGACATAATTCGCCATATAAAGTACTTTCTTTCAGCTTAACATATTTTATTGAATTTTTCAAGCTGTAATAGCACAACAGATGGACACAAAATGTTGTCACAGTGGACTAACAGTGATTGAGACAGAAAGATTAAAGACAAGTTCATAAGGTAATCAGAGATATAAGAAAAACATATGTATTGATCAATTCCAGCTTTCAAAATATATTATAAAAAGCAATGATACTCCTTCCCCTACATTCCTTTTAACTTGCCATTCCCTAGTATATTGGCCATGGTGAAGAAAAAAAAAAGGTAGTTACTGTATATGTATTGAATAGGACAGTGTTTGGAGATATTCACTTTTTTACCAAATAAACAGTTTATCCTTAGCTTTTATATGAAGCCATTCATACTAGGACTAGCTGGTTGTTTCCACAATAATAACAACCAAATGAATCCAAATAAGACCAGTCTGTTTTTTACAGTGTTCGGCAGAGCTAGGTTGGAAGATTTCTAACAGAAGTGAATATCTTGTAAATCATTCATTCATACCTAATACTGTTTCTGCAGCTCAGTGAATCATATCCCTCATACATTGCACCTTACAACTAGACCATGGTACATAGTCAAAATCTGCTCCAAAATGACAGTTGTCAGCACAAATAAATATTCTGTCAATAAAATTGGAAGTAAATCAGGTATTACATATATTTTAATTTTCATTGACATCAAATGAAGTTTAGAAGTTACCCATCAAGATGTTACATATTTCACCAGAACCTGTTACAGACCAGTAAGTAAATGTATCAGTTTTCTATGAAATGCTCAGAGATATGTGGTGTCATAAATACCACAAATCTAAGCCAATACGTATTTATGTTCTTTTTCTTCAGTCCAGATAAATAGTTTACTTGTTCACTTTCTTTTTGATGGGCCATTCAGCATAGCATACTTCAAATGAAATTAATCAAAGTAAGTCACCGACACTTACCCCTGCACTTTTAACTGGACTAGTCCTTTTAGTTTGCCTTCACTAACATTTGTTATAATTTGTAACTCTGAGATAATAGAACCATTCATAAGGACAAAAATGAGTCTGAGAATTATGTTTTTAATGGCTGACTGTCTCAAGTCAGTGTTAGGAACAAAGTCCAGCAATTTACCGAAGTAGTGACATACCTTAACAGTAATTCCATCTGATTTCTGGCTAATTAATTTGGTGCAATGTGAAAAATATCCTCCATATTTATGTTACGTTGTATTAGGACTGCCTTATCTGCTGCTGCCTAAAGAGGAAGTGAGTCAACTTTTTTAAGTGTGTCACATAGTAGACAAAAGGTTGCAATGCTACAACTCCAGTAAAAATAAATAAATAAATAAAAAAGATGCAAGTGTATGGTAAGGAGATAAGTTATATATATGAATAAAAAGACATTCCTTGTGTAACCATCTTTATATGAGCCAGACAGTTATGTCTAAAGTAGAAAAGTCAACCTCACCATTTCAAATGAATGCAAGCAAGCCCTTCTTAACGATTACAACATCTCCAATATCTTTATATAGTAGCCAATTGTGCAAGTGATAAAAGACAAACAAATAGAAAAAGCTACCTTACATTATTAAGAGTAACCATATGACTCCGTTATAATGTCTGAAGAATAATAGGAAAAAACAAGGGCATTATGATCTTCAGTTAGTCATAATTAGTTGCCAATCAGGTGCAAATTGTAAGATTTTGTTTTCCTAAAGGAAGTGTGGTAGTAAAGAGACAGTAACATTCTGCTCCTTTAACCTGTGCCTTTAGTCAAAATATCACTGAGATATTTCATCATACCTCAAGTATAGTACACATTCAGAGATGCTGACTTGCACAAATAACGTACTAATGATGTAAGTTTCTATTTGACCTAATTTCACTGTTGAAAATAGTTCGCTCATTTTTGCAGAAAACTTATAAACTTGCAGGGTGTCTCAATTTAAATGTTGTAAAAGCTGCTAGAGGGTTGCAGCTGACTGATTTGAGCTTTGCTTTTCTTAGTCACACTAAATGAGGAAAAGCAGTTGCTGAACAAATTTTTGTGGAGCCCTAGGGTATCAGATTAAGCTTTTTAGACTTGCCCTGATATTTTGGTGATCTCTAAAGTTAAGAAATGTGATGGTTTAAGGATATGGTAGATTTGTTGGTCTAGATCATTATTAAAGGGAATGAATCAGTCTTTATGTTATACAAGGCGATTCTTGTTGCAATGGTCTTGGTGTTTTGATTAAGACTTTTTGAATGACAGATGCTGAAGTCTTTCCTTCTTCGCTTTTCAGATAGACTAAAGCTTATTACATTATTTCTTCTCCAACATTATTCTATATCTTCAGTTTTGTCCTTGAGGTTTTTAGTTCTGTTTTGCAATTAGTTATATTTACATTCACAACTGTAAATATGCTTCTTGGCAATAGCAGTTTTCGTGTTCATATCATAAACTTCTTTTTCTATTAATTCTGTAACAACATACATGTGTCCCATACTTCTGAGCTATTTGTTAAATAAAATGAATGCCCATGACTTTTTTTTACATTTTACTTGTTAAGTCTTTATGAGCACATTTAGGCCAAAATGTAAACAGACACCGAACACTTTACATTTGGAGTTTTGCTGTTGATGATATTATTCATCGGTCGTTTTCTGTTTTTCAAGGCATGCAACACCAGCATCAAATCAAACAATTCACCCAGGGTGTTTAGATTCCTGGCTTGCATGAGTTATTATCATACTGTCAGTCAGGAAGGTGACCTGCAGTTAAAGCCCATCTTTAAATGTTCTTTTCTTCAGGTAACTAGGCTGTATTTTCTGTTATGCATATAACAATAACTTGAAAAATGCCTGATCCTTTGTAGTGTGTTGTATTTACTACAACAGCCATCTAAAGTAAAGATAATTAGATATTACAAAGAATCAGAAAAGCGTTGATGGCAGAGCTCTTAGAATGTTAGTGAGGGAATGATACCGAATGCTTAAGCATGTATCTAACAGCAGTCTAAATAAATAATCAGAACAGATTATCTAGACAGATCATATTATCTCTTACGTGTATTTGTCAAGAAAATAATCTGGATTATTGGTATGCAATGCTGCTCACACGGAATGCTTTAGAAATCTATTTTCCTTTTCAGGTGTTAGCCTCTGATATATTCTATCTGCTAACATTTTGCTAATGGATTATTTGTTTTGATACACTGCATTTTTTACTAATTAACTTCAGTGTGTTTTATAAATATGCAAATTCTGTAAAATAATAGGCTTCACAAAGTGTTGTATTAACTTCCGTTTCCTGAACTTTAATCACTAAAATTCACAGACATTTGTGATGGCAGTTTACTATTACATCAAGGACCCTTTGGGACTATTGGACTCATTCAGGCTGTCATTTAATTCATGTTTCTGTTTTCCTTTCATTATCTGCAGCACACAGATAAATAATGCATTTGTCCCTTTAAACCTTAGTTATTCATCATTATTCTAAATGCATCTGTAATTGACTACGTTATACAGTGCATATCATGTTGTTTACATCCCTATTCACAGTACAGTAATTCAAATAATTGCTTGTTTTTTTCCACTGAAATACATTAAAATAATATTGTGCAAGCTTTGGGTATAGGCAGCTGTGATGGCAGAAAACATTACCTGTAACAAAACAAAACAAAAAAAAGATGTGGATGTAATGGTAATCAGCAGTTGCCCGTGACAAGGTTAGGGCCTACAAATGCATTAAAACTAGAGTAAAAAAGGCAAAACTGTCACATTTCAAGCACTTCTGCTGAGTATAACTTTCAGAATAAAGTTTAGGGATATCTGAAATGAACATACAGTATACTGCTGAAACTCATAGCCTGGTAGATTATGAAACATGTTTTTTGTGAAGATGCTTATACACTTTTTTTCAAAATACATATTCTCACCCATTGTTTTATGATTGCTGAAAAATTTGACAAAATGCTGTGATATCTTTAAATGCCATTCCACTCTGCTTTCACTAAATACTCCAAGTTCTACTTCATTGTACAGTTTCTTATTTTGAAGTGTTTTCCTGTGTGCAGCACAGCACACGGACCTGCTTCTTCTACACCCAGTTTTTTTTTCCAAAATCTCTTTATTTGAATTTTCAGATATTGGGCGTCGAGCTGGCAACTCGGCACCGTGAAAATCTACTGCCAATCATTAGCTGACCGGAGTTCCGCTGTGGTGACCCCTAACCGGGAAAAGCCGAAAGACAACAACAACAGTGATACATCCAATCAAACACACAAAACAAACAGTACATACAAAAAGAAAACATTCAAAAAACTAATAACACAAGAAATATATATACACTATATACAATAGAAGTCACTACATCATCAAATGGAGTATAAAAGGTTTTTAACATCACTTAAGAAAGTGAGGGATAGTATAAGGGACATGTTTTATGAAGAAGATAAATATAGAAATTCAACCACTTATTATACTTAATGTAGTTAGAAAATACAATTAGATATATAAAGAAAAAAAAAAAAGAAAAAACTAAAAACTGGTTATAATGCAGTTATTGCATAATATAAATTGCGTACCATGTCCATAATTCACAACAACACTGCACGTGAAGTCAACTCTAAAATCCATGTCCTTAATACAGACATTCATTTAGTGTCAGTCATATTAACTGTAGAATCAACTAACTGCTTAGATATGTGATTGCTGGAGATCACCTTTCTGGTTGCCATATTGAAGTAACAAAGACAATATGCAGATGCCAGGTTTAAGGAGCAATTATAGTTAACTAATCCACTCAGAGAGTAAATGATTACCAATTTTCAACAAGTAATAAAGCACATTTACTGACAAAAATCAGGAATGATCATCTCTATAAAAATACCACCTCCTGTGGGGCAGTACAAACTGTGTAACAGCATCCAACAGTATGCGCTTCACTTCAGAGAGTCAAAGTAAGAGAACTACAGGGCAGTCAACTCTTCGCGGGCTGCATTAAGGAGGCTGTAAAAAGATGAGACAGATTTGGCTGACATTGTGTATAGTGATGGAGTTTCACAGTTTGAGCCCTGCAATCAAAAAGGCAAAGCCTGTTTTCAGAAATTTGTGAGCAGGCAAACTGAAGTAAAATTACCCTTTTAAGGCTGATATAAGGACATTGCAATGTATCACTGAGGCAAGAGGATATCAAGCTCATGAGAACAGCTTGAAAAATGGCAGGAATAAGTATAATATGTTGTTCTAACATGAGAAGTAATGGAGCTTTGTTGATTCAGCAAGGTGAAGATCATGACCTAGAATATTAAACATTAATCAACAGAATTCTTTAATCTGCAATATAATTTCATATCCGTGGAAGGCACATCTGACGAGGGGAAAGAAACAGATCATAATTAAAGGAAAAAAGCCATATAATTTTACTATTGACATCATTTAGTTGAGTATAATTTTACTACTGACATTTATCTTAGACTTTGTCCGGCCGGGAGGGAACTATAGCTAGGTCATCTGGCAACCATAATTGTGTCCCCCTCAAGACAAACCTGAGTAGAAAAAAAAATAAAAAAAAACTTTTGTATTCATGTAACTGTCATAAGCTGCTTGCTGCAGTTCTTACCATACACTCAAACACTAAGAGTTTCAGCACTTCAGCCATGACCACAAATCAGTATTGTGTTAATTTATGAAGTTGTGATATCCTTGTGTCCTTAACAGCTTGGCCCCAAGGCAGCCGCCCCCTTTGCTATGACCTAGTTAAAGATCTGGCGACGTAAATTGTCATGTCATACGTTCATAAAGATAGACTATGCTTGAGATCTAAATACACACTGAAAGCTCAGACAACATAAGGCCAGTACATAAAGAAAGATTATCTGTCCAAGTCAAGTGCAGCCTTATTACATATCCAAGGGATGAATTTATGAATATCCATTCAGTCATAAAAACTGTTGTAAAAGGTAGCTAATGTGTTGCTTTGTTTGATGCGTATGGGAAGCACATTCCATAAGTTGGAGATAAGTAGATATCTGTCATGTTAGCAGGTCTTATTTATGTGCCAATGAAAATTAAAGTCCTTAGTATTAATGTTCGTGATGTTGTTAGGAGATCAAACAGAGCAGAATCATTCATGATACTGAATATTAAGCACAGATCCAACAAAGAGGTCTACTGTGAAATGGAATATGGTTAGGGGACTTTATCGTACCAGAGTAGCTAACACAGTTTATTCCTAGAATTTTATTCTTTAGGAATATTTAAGATCTTTTCAATTGGATAAGTTGTTTGGAGAGAAATGTGTTGCTGGAGACATTATATTCAATAATAGGTCTAATGATGGATTTATAGAGAAGAATTATAACTTTCTTATTCCTACTGGAAAAAAGCTTGGGAAATTAATTGTACCATGTAGAACAATTTCCTGACTATGAATTAATCGTGGTGGTCAAAGCTTGTCATCAAGGAAATTAACCAGACCCCTGATGTCTGTGCCAGTTTGTTTTTTTAGGGGGTCCTTAAAATATTATAAACTCAGGAGTTTTCACAACATTTTTTGACATTAGATGAGCTCATGGTTAATACACCAGATATTAGCATAGTCAAGTCCTTCTTGGAGTATGTGAATATCTATGGGGAGATAGTATCCAGTTTGTAGTCATCAATAAACATATCCTCAAATAGCCCTTTGAATTCTGCTTTGACATCAGAAAAGTAGATAACAATATATACATTGGTAAGATGGCGACTTGAGTGGAGCAAATTTGAGTTGCTCTGAACTAGTTTTGACAAGAGTTTACTATGAAAGTTGATCCAGTCACGGCTAGAAGATGTAAGACTGTTTAATAAAAACAAAAAGACTGATGAAAATACAACAGTAATACTGCAAACTAGTGTGCTTATCTAAAGTGAGCATTTTGTCTATCCAGTAATATAGATAGAAAAAAATCACATAAGACTGATCCAGATTCATTAACAGCTACACTAAGTGCTGCTATTGCCAATGTGATAGTATGCTCTTTGGTATTCATATTGTATATAATACACATTTTGTAGAGCCTCAGAACAAAGAGGAAAATCAGAATATGCTAATGACAGCATAAAGAGTCAAATTCCATACTAATTAACAAATCCAACAAGGCAGAGCTATTCAGAAAGCCATAGAGCAATTGTGTACACTCAGTGCCCACTTTGCTTTGCATTCCAATCCCATTTGGAATACAGGCACAATTTCACAGTGTTAGGGGTTGCTGCAGCTATCATTATGCTATATGTGCAACAGGTTTTAAGTCAAGGTGCTGCTGCTGCTGCTGCTGCCAGATCTCAGGCTAGAAGAAGAAGAAGGGTTATCATGGACTGCATGACACAGGAACTGCAGAGTGATACAGGGTGGACAGGAAAGACAATAGAGGAATTATGCAACCTCTGCAGCCCCCACCTCAGGCCCCAGGAGAAATCATGGAGAACTCATCCCAGTGGAAATAAAGGTATGTGTATCATTACATATACTAGTTACTGGTACTTTCCAGAAACCCACAGGAGATATATTAGGGTTGTCACAGGCATCAGTCTCTAGAATATTACATAATTTTTAATTGCAATACTATAACATGCATGGGATCACATGTTTTTCTCACACACCCCACAGGAGAGAGCAAGAGCCATGCATGAATTTTATGCAATAGCATACTTCCCTGAAATGTTGGGGGCATATATTACACACGCTTAGAAATAAAAGCCCCACCAACAGAAAAGGATACCACTCTATAAACTGCCAGATTGTCTGTAATGCACAAGGAATCATCTACAAAGTCTGTGCCAGGCAGTTTTCATGACTCACACATATGGCACCCCTGCGAGCTGTACACAAGGTTTGTTAGGAGTGAGTTCCCACATGGGTATTCAGTGGGGATGCAGGTTATGCACTGGAGCCCTGGCTCATGACAACCATGCGAAACCCACAGAACCCCACCAAGCATGGATACAACAAGGCCCATGCTCAAACTAGGAATATCATAGAATGTGTGTTTGGATTGCTCAAATCAAGGTCTTGGTGTCTAGACACATAAGGAAGTGCCCTGCAGCATGACCCAAGCATCTCTGCTCAGTCTGTGTCATGTTACACAATATACTTCTGAGGAAAATGCTTCAATAGGGACAGCAAGGGGCAGGACCACAGTATCAAGGAACACAGGAAGGGCCAGCAGCATGAGCAGGTAGAGATGAGGAGTCTGATGGAGAACCATCAGCTGCAGGTGGTGCTGGTAGATGGAGTCATGCACTATATGCTCTGGCTCTGGCTGAAAGGCAAAGGTATCACACACACTCACTACCTAGGTCAAAGCCTAAGATCTCATGCACATAGTTATGAAAACTGTTGCCTGTCAAACACCACAGCCTTTACTAAATCATGCAAAGGCTGTGTTCTGATAGCACCAGACATGGATAACCATCAAGGACACAATTTGTACCTGCAGTAATAACAAGGTAAGTGTGGAACCAGTAAGGAAAAATAATGTTACATAACTGAGTACTCTCCTATGGAAATATGAATATGCCCCTATGTAGAGCATTTGTCAGAGGTAAACACTTATGTCAGTAAAAGCTTATGTAACTTATGCGACTATTGTTTGCAATATACAGATGTGTATTCTACCCAATATTGTGTATCAAGCATTTCACTTGACCACTGTCGATAAACCATGGAAAAAGTAAATTATACCATTATTTGCACAAGTATAGCAAGAAGCAAAACTGAACTACCTACTGCTTCAACTGCTTTACTGACAATACTAACTGAAGTACAACAATTATATAAACAGTCACTCATAAATGAGTAGGAACAAGAAATCAAAAATTTTCTTCTGCAATACAGAGTGATAAATGCAAGCTTGTGAGTAAGCAAGCAGTAGCTATGCACTGTGTGCATCTGACATATATACAACTTAAGTCACAGACACATGTGCAAAGGGTCATCATCAGCATTTGCACAGTGTGATTGGGGAGGTGTCAAAAGAGCAAGGCTGGCACCAAAGAAGTGAGTGTGTGTACATAATAGGCACACGTATTTATTAAAGTATACAGCAATTAGGCCCAGTAACAGGAGCTGTATAGAATAATACTGTTTCGATAGCTTGCATGTTTGTAAGGTGGTATAGACAATTTTTTTAGTGTGTGTATATGTGTGTGTGTGTGTGTGTGTGTGTGTGTGTGTGTGAGTCTGTGTGTGCGCGCATGTGTGTGTGTGTGTGTGTGTGTGTGTGTGTGTGTGTTTGTGTATGTCTGCATGAACACAATCAAGCATTATGCTATCTATGTGTGTGTGTGTATGTGCGCGCGCGCGTGTGTGTGTGTGTGTGTGTGTGTGTGTGTGTGTGTGTGTGTGTGTGTGTGTGTGTGTGTGTGTGTGTGTGTGTGTCTGCATGAACACAATCAAGCATTATGCTATCACCACATCCAGGCATCTTAGACAGGTGTGAGCTGTGCTTGGTTTTGTAGTCATTTCTGTGTCACTGTCCTCATCCATGAGAACTACTCCTGCCAGGAGCTGCACTGCTCCTCAGCTCTGGCTAGAAGTCAGGGTGCTTCCTAAATGTAAGTGATGTCTGTTGGATGATCTCTCATCATGACTACATCCAGGACCACAACCCTTTGGCCTACCACATCTAGGTATGGACACTGCAATCAGTGATGGAATAGTGGAAGCAGTGCCACTACAGGAGGGGGATCTGTCATAGTCACATCTGCTATCACCTGAAGATATAGCAGCTCTCCAGATACATGGCTACCAACCCGCCCCCAGCAGACATTCCACCACAGACACTGCCTGATCCAGTATATCATTCACCTTGTCAAGGAGTCATCCACATGATTCAGGGAGTCATGCATGTCAGAATGCTTGATATTTTTTTGTGCTCATACTTTCCCTTCTGAAGCCCTGGTGGAATGTGTCTGTGCCTCCATTATGGCCCTAAAAATACATCTGGTGGCATCTAAAGGCACACCAGCATCAGGGGAAGGGTAGACAGCAGGCCTCCTCCGAGCACTTCTACCAAGTCTTCTATGTGACACCTTGCCCTCACAATAGCTATAGGGAGAATCAACCAGCTCTTCAACCAGAGTATCCACACTATCTTGATCAACTGTTTTACCCTCAATCTGTCCTATATCAGATGGCTCTGTGTCATGGGTATGTGTAGGCATACTGATTGTGTCCGAAATCTGGGTAGAGGATGTGGTAGCCACACCTTCGGTGTCAGACTCGCACCCCCAGACTGTGCTTCTTCATCGCCGCCATCATTATCCAAGGATACAGATATCTTGACATCATATGGTAGGAGTTCCAGAGTGCTGCTGCCAGAATCACTTCTGATAATAAGCAATAAACACAGCAAAGAGAAAAATAGGGAATGAAAATAATCAAACCTTGTTATACGGAAGGGATGTTAAACTGTAACACATGCTAAAGTATTACAAATATTAGTAACACCTAAATCTGCCTTATATGCACCAATAACAATAAAAAATATGTGCTTACCATGTGCAGTGGTCCTTTGCATACTGCAATCCAAATGTTCCTGTATGCAAGGAAGGGTAAGGAAAGAAGGCTAATGTCACAATACAAATGAAACAAGAAACAGGAAACAATATCCTTTACTTGTGCAGATTAAGCTGAAATCCTTATCTGTCTCTCTTGTACTGTGTCGTCTAACTCACACTTACTGCTGGCTCTAGATATAGCAGACATATAAGATACAAGCATATAAATATAAACAGAATGACACTTACATTATTTTTATTTTGCATACCTGGAAGTTCTGCTTGAGACACTTTTGGTCTGTCATCCACATCAGCACCAACATCAAGGATTCTGTCTGAATTCTCTGCTGAGCTATCTGTGTCTCTGACAGTGGACAGGATCTCTGCAGTTTCAGTCAGTGGTGGTTTGGTAGTAGGACTACCCATTATAGCCACCTATTCCTAGGCAACTGCAGCCACCCTGTGTCATATCTGTAAGTTCTCCCATGCCCTCCAACAGCACTGATGTCATTGACCATCTGCTGCAATATCCTGCCTTGAACAGATATGCCACCTCTACCTCTCCCTAAGTAGAAAGCTCCATGGCAATGGAAGGATTGGATAATAACCTCATTCTCTGTATCAGTGAATGGCAGCTTGTGGGGGGGGTGTAGATATCTTGAGCTGAGCACCATAACCCTATATGAGATGAAACATAAAAACAGACACAAAATTAAATTTATAATACACAGTCAGGATGGCTAACTCATTAATTATGAATATATGCATCCATCATACACAACAATTTAAAAGGTAATGCTTCATGACTATACACATGTTAGACAGCCCTCTCTAACAAAATTCATAAAATAACAATTATAGCATTTCTGTAATGCAGACAACAGTTGTGTAAATGTGTAATACATCACAGCATTAACAATACTAAGTCACACTGTACAAGTATAAATGGAGAAAGTGATTATAATGCCATTGCCACTGGTGTGGAGGACAGCTGGGGAGATATCACAACCGTAATACATTCTTTATGCTGCACATTTAGAAATACCTGACCTTTTACCAAACTTTGTAATGCATGTAAATAGTTGATATGCATGTGCTATGCCAACAGTAAATGATAAAGAAAATGCATACAGATAAAACAATGGTTGTATTGGTCATTGTAATCCATCCTTAATATTAAATAAAAACATTCTGTAAAAATAGCAACATATTTGCCAAGAAAGCAGTTTGAAAAGTAGATAAATCTCCTGAAAGTGTATTTAGCAGTATCATGCTTTCTGGATCCAGTCTCCCCACTATGATTCAAGTGCATTAGCTAAATAATTACCTTTATATAGTGCAGATTCAGCCTTCTGAGCATTGTGAGTATGCAAATGAGGTTTTAATCCATTAGAATTTCTGAATACCACAATCTGCAGTAAGTGAGGGAATGCAAAAATGGTGTGAGGTGCTGCAAAATTACATGCACATAGTCTAGCACTAAACGGACAAGCATTGAGAAGTGTTATCTGCTAATGGCTTGCATGTGTAGAAGATTAGTCTGACTGCAGGAACAATCAGTTTTTGTCAATGTCCCCTCTTTGATATACACTTACTGAGGGTGTGTCAGAGAGAAGAATTACCAGAAAGTCTGAAAATACATTGACTGAGTTAGAAGAGAAAAATTCCTAACAATCAAATATGTTTTAATGACCCCAGTTACTCCCTCTTACTAAGAAATGTTGTGCATATTCAGGGGAGTACATTAGTCATTGATACTGATACCATATGCAATAAAAACTGAGAAAGCATTGATCTTAGAAAAGCATAGATAAGGAACTGAGGTACACTAAATAAAAGGAGGAACATAGCTGCAGTGTTTGGACTCTTTGTTTAATATGGTGTGAGAACATAGGTATCCTAAGTGTTGCCAATATCTCAATCATCTAGACATTTGCTATCAACTGAGAAAGGACAACTTTCATAACTTATTTCTTTTGCACTTTCAAGAAGACATTGTCACATTCTGAGCACATCTAAACACTTTTATTCTCCATGCTAATATATGTATTTGTCTGAGACAAATATGGTAAACAATCTAAATGATTGTTCTTAATACTCTTGCGTGATGGCTCAAATCCGTACAAGGTCACTGTTGCAAGATAAAGTTGAGAAAATGTCAAAAATGCACATTTAAAGTACTTGTTTCAAAATGTGTCATTTTTTTCTCCTTTATCATTTGAGTGCCATTTGGCATTGCACCCTGCTGCTGCTGACAACAGCCTGTAGCAGTGAACATCAGTTCACTTCCCAAGATAAACGTTGTCAGATTTAATTTGTAATGCCATAAATAGTGCAATTGAGATTGTCATTGATATGCTTTACTCAGCACTCTGGACAGTACTGAGTGAAGAAATTCAAGCTGTCACATAACTATCTCTGTGGAATAAGGTATAAATGAAGTGAGCTTACAGAAACAGTTCAGTTGGTGCAGGGTTTGAAACCTGTTTACAGATCATTTTACTGAGGGGGGTCATAATAAATATTGACACTCATTTTGGTGTATGAATTGCTGAGAAGGGAAACTCAAATAATGTCAGTATTAAGTAAAAGTGACAGACAGGTATGTCATTTAAAATGATTTCGCTATTAATTGTGTGTGCTGTGCAAAAAATGAAAGCATTTCTGCTATTCCGTCACCTTCTCCATTCTGATGGCATTACCTAAAGTCCTGATATTGTGAGACATAAAAGATAGTGGTGAGGTGCAAAGGTGATGTCAGAAGGCTGAATGTGTCAGAGTAATACGCGAGCAGTGCTGCTCATTGCTAGATATATACTTTGATTTATTTCATGTTCCTTTAAATTGTTATCCAAAACAATATTTGTAAATTTGTATTGTCTTCTGCATTTGTGTACTACTTGGCAGCATGCAATCAAGTTTCACGACTCAAGAAAAAAAAATGAAAACGTTTAATTGGGCCTGCCTTCAGTAATGCAAATAAGCCTGACATAAGTATCCATCTGTCAGCAACCAGGATAGTAATAACTGCAGAGAATGCATCTAACAGATGTCCAACTCTGTGGCCCAAGGTGTAAGTGAAGTAAACTGAGAGAAGTAAGACAGATTCATACCTCTCAACTGTCCAGATTTTCACAGAATATCCAGATTTGTGGCTAATATTTTTGGTGTGTTCCTCATAAAAATCTGTGGTTTTCTGGCAAATCACTGGGATTATCTAAGGATTGAAGTCATTAAATAATCACATACATTTGAGTTTCAGACTTCAAATCCTTCAGAAAAATCTGTTTTAAAACAAACCCTGTTACTCTAGCAACTTTCTAAGTTTATAAGAGCAGTATTTAAAATATGCCCTTATTTTTGGGCCTTTATCCGCCCTTTTTGTTGGGCTTTGTCCAGATTTCTTGCACTAAGAGGTTGAGAGGTACGTAGATGATGCAGAACTCAAATCCTGTTTGGAGATCATACTTCAATTATTCTCAATATGTATTTTTTTATTTTAATGTAGCATGCAATTAGGGTTCACTATTGAAGGAAAAAGTAAACAATTTAGTTTAGGCTGCCTTTTGTAGCACAAGTGAATATGGTGTCATTGTGCAGCTGTCAACACTTTAAATAGTAAAGGAGCATAAAATGTATCTGTTATCTACCTGTGTCTGTGTCACAAGCTGTAAATAATTATTAAAGACAGTTTTGCTAAAGGTATCAGCTGCAAGGATAGACACATATTTTGGAAGATGACTTACATACCCTAAGTGTGTGATAAATGCTGAATAGGTTATCTATAGTCCTTATGACTTGCTGTTACCAATGTATTGTATTAATAAAAGCATCTGTGTTTCCTGCTAATGACAACATTTAGGTTCATAGGTTCATAGGTTCGTACTAGGCTATCTGCCCTAGGGCATTTATGGGTTTAGTTTACTGTGCCTCTGTCTAGTAGTGACACAGAGATGACCCCCATCCACTCGTGCCAAGATTTCTCTTGAACAGAGTCAGTGACATGTACTGGGATCCTGTTCCAGAGTGTGAATCTGTCCCTCCAGCATGTCCTATTTATTTCTGTGTTGAGGTTTAAGTCTCTTGCGTGGCTCTGGTGGATTTGGAGCATATGACATATGTTTAAGACCCTTTATCCTCTTGGTGAGGAACTTTTGGGGTCTTTCCAACTGCTGCAGGTGACGGGTAAGATACATCCCAAATGGGGCATTGTACTCAATCATTGGCCTGATAAGAGAAGTGTACAGGGTCACAATGACCTCACTTGATCTAGATGTGAAACCCTTCATGATAAGGTGGGCAATATAGAAGGTCTTTCTAACCACTTTGGCAATGTGAGTGTCAAATGAGAGGTTACTGTCAACCTGGGTCCCAAGGTCCCTGATTACCTCTTCTGTACTTAATGGATTACCACCTATGTGGTAGTTTGTGGGTACCTTGTTTTTCCCAAAGGGTATGACTATACATTTTTTGGCATTCAGCTTCTCTGAAGGATGTTGGTGTCCGCTGGAGTATCAATTATGGTGTCAGCCACAATCCTCCTATGTTTGCCTGTAAAATAAATGCCGAACAAGAGGGGTCCCAGGACTGAAGTCTGACATAGCTCCAGCAACTCTGACCCTGTGGGTTCTGTCCTTGAGCCAGTTTGCAACCCATCTTGTGACATATGGGTTTACATTTAAGCTGGTGAGTTTGTCTATGATGCCAGGTCAAGGTAGGCTGTGTGAACTGCCTTACCCTCATCAATGGCCTTAGTGACTGTTTCAAAGTCGATCAAGTTCAAGAGATCCAATGTCTGTAGATCCCCAATGTCTTTGTTTATGAGTTCCATAATGATCCTCTCCATAGCTTTGCAGACCAGGCTGGTACCACTGTCGCCCGCGCCACTCTTTGTAAGGCTAAGATTAAATAGGAGCCTCATGTGTGGGTTTAGTTCCTCTTGAGTTCATTCCCATTGATGCTGTGTTCTTAGCCTCACCTGGGCATCTGAGATATTAGGGAGGCTACACTCTGCTGGGATAGTTATTTCTCCTTTTGCACTGAACCTGTCTGCCAGAATGTTGGCAATGTCAGTGGGTTCAGTGTATTTTGTATCATTTTGGACTAACTCAGAGCATATCTGGGAGTTTCCACCCAGATTTCTAACATAGCTAAAGAAGGCCTTGTGATTGTCTTTTGTGTTTTTTTTTCTCTCAAAGTTGGCCTTGGATGATTTTATGAGTGATCGTAGTTTTGCTAGTACTGATCAGAGATGCCTTCCCTTTTAGGGATTTTGCTCTGTCATGTAGTAGCTTCCTCCTCCTGTTGTAGAGTTTGTTTATGGCTGGGGTCCACCAGACCGGCGCGTCTGCCTTTGGGGAATGGGTCTTGGTTTTATTTGGGATTGCATGATCCATGCATTCTTGAAGGTGGAAGGCATTTGCAAAGGATTCAGCAGTGTGGGTTGTGGTTTGGCCTTGAAGGATACCATTTCAGTCTTAAGAAGTGTGAAGTTGGCATTTGAGAAGTTCTTCACCGTGGTCTTTTGTGCAGGGGTGGGGGATGTGGATTTCCAGTGAGATTAATTTATGGTCTGATCTTACCAGAGAGGGATATACTTTGTCCCCATGTTTGTGATGATCAGGTCTAGTATATTGTCTCCTCTTGTGGGGATGGTGACCAGTTGTTCCATTGCATTTGAGTTAATGAATTGTAGGAACCTTTGGGCTAGGGTGTTGGGGCTTGAGTAATGTTCCCAGTCTATGTTTGGGTAGTTGAAGTCTCCCAATATAATGGTATTTGGAGAGACATTCATACTCTCTAGTGTCTTCAGGAAGGCTGTGTGGGGTTCCCGAGTTTGAGAGGGTGGTCTGTAACATGCTACAAACTGTAAGGCAGTTTTGCCTATGGTTAGTTGCACCTGGATGGTCTCCGATGCTTCGATGCTGCCACTAACCTGGAGGTGTGGGTATCTTTGATGAATATGGATACTTTGGGGCCGGAAAGCATGATATGAGGTAAAACCTGATAGTGCTGGGGTGCTCTCAGGAGCCTTGAACCAGGTTTCTGTCACTGCACAGACATCGATATTCTCCATACTGAGAAGGGCTTGCATCTTGAGGTTTAGACTTCTGGCATTGAGCAGCATTACCCTTACTTTTCACTTGTGTTTTCTAGGGAGGTGGGTTTGTCCTTTGAGCCGTGACAGGTGCAAGGCATGGCTTGTCCAGCATGTCATCCCTTAGAATGACACCAGTAATTAAGCCAATTGTTAAAACTGATCATTTTGTCTTTGTACTGTGGCATCATTCTTGGTGAGGGTAAGATGCTGCTCAGGGTCAGGGCCTGGGCTACATAATCAGAGAGCTCCTCTATGTCTCTTTCATGTAGTCCAGGGTCATTCACACCGGCATGTACAATGACTGAGTCATATTTGTACTTGCTGTGGAGTGACCTGAGTGCTCTAGCTCCCGACAGGCAGCTTACTGTGACCCTCTCCTTGTTCAGTCTGGTGGTGTGTCTGACTATGGAGTCACCTATTACAAGTGTGTCTGGCATGTTGTTTGGCCTTTGTGACTGTTTAGCACACTGACTATGTGAACTATGTGTTGCATGTGCTATGTCTTCAGATGGTGTTTGCTTGGGTGTCTGCTTTGGAGGCCTCTGTTGTTTTGGTAGATTTTTAATCAGCGCCTCAGTATGTTTTTGTGTGTTTATGTGTTTGGTTTGCAATTGTGATAGTTCTATGTGAGACTGGGTTTGTGCTCCTCCTGACTGGTCTTGCCAGTACTGAATTGAGGAGCTCAGCCTCCAGTTGGGCTATATAGTTGCATCTCTCTCATATTTGTATTTGTTGGGAGGAGGAGATCACCAGCTGAACAGAAATAGTGAAAAGATTGCTGTGTAACTGAGTCAGAAAGGACCTATAGGAAATGGGTACTCAAGGGAATTTAGGTGGATGAAGTACAAAATGCTTTAGGAGCAAGTGCTGAGCTTTTCAGATAGAGTATAGGCTGTTTAGATTGCAAGTAGAACAGTTCTAAGGGAAAAATTGAAGAGCAGACTTTACGGAGCCAGAAATAGTTTAAACGAATTGACCCAAATGGCCAATAAACTACTAGTTTCTGGGCTGGAACCAATCCTCTAGGGACAAATAGGTTGCTCAGTGCCTCTTATCCAAATAAGGGTATGGATAGCACAGGAACCAAGACAAAGCCCAGAGATCAGCAAAATCTGAAGACTGGACTATTCTAGTTCAGAGGATATTTTTTGTTTTTTTTTTTTTTTTTTTTTCACAGGAGTTTTTTCTTTTTTTCACAGAGAAGGGAAAAGATGCAGTAACAAACAGTAAATGCTATAAACTGCTAGCGCACTTTTTAGTGTTAGCCTTAATAACAAAAAAATTTGACAAAAATAACTTTTAAAAGTGCTAACAGTGTAAATTCAACACAAGAACAGTAAAACAATATACAGAGCAGTTTTGATGCAATACTTTAAGCGAAAGCCAGAAAAATTACTTTTAAATCCAGGAAAGTCACTCTTTCACTCTCTGCTGCTTGTAGAACTCTGCAGGACACCACGAGGAGCTGTGCTGAGTCTTGTTACAGTAAAAAAGCGCCAAAGCCGGCTTTATAGCAAATGGCCAATAAACTACTAGTTTCGACAAATAGGTTGCTCAGTGCTCCCCACTCCCACTGGTGAGACAAAGAAGAATAAGGGTATGGATAGCACAGGAACCAAGACAAAGCCCAGAGATCAGCAAAATCTGAAGACTGGACTATTCTAGTTCAAACAAGGATATTTTTTTTTTTTTTTTTTTTTTTTCACAGAGAAGGGAGAAAAGATGCAGTAACAAACAGTAAATGCTATAAACGGCTAGCGCGACTTAGTGTTGTAGCCTAACAAAAAAAATTTGACAAAATAACTTTTAAAAGTGCTAACAGTGTAAATTCAACACAAGAACAGTAAAACAATATACAGAGCAGTTTTTTTAAAAATGAGTCAGAGAAGATGCAACTTTAAGCAGCCAGCCAGAAAATTACAGTCTGTTGGTATACATTATGTCAGAAACAGTTTCTAAAGTGTAAGAACAGATATTTAAGTTTCTTGCCAATTTCAAAATTTGGTATACATTATGTCAGAAACAGTTTCTAAAGTGTAAGAACAGATATTTAAGAACAGGATGACTGCTGCCTTTACCTGAACCAGTCATGAGGTGTAATGCAAGTTATGATATTGCAAGCTAATCATGAAAGTAGTATTCATACTTATTTTGTACTTTCACTATAATTTTATGCCATTTCTTACTTTGTTGCCTTTTACATTTGCACATTGAGGAGTGGCACACAAATCTATTTCACTGCTGAAGGAAAAATGTGAAAACGTTAATAGTGAAATAGTAGCAAACTGTGAGACACTCCAGGAGAGAGATTAACTTAGCTCAGAGATGCACAGGGTAAGTACACCTCAGGTCCAAATGCAAGCCAGATAAATATTTTCAGTCCCTCACTCCCTAGCATCTTGAGCAGGCATCCTTCCACTTTGGTATCAAGCATACATGCTTTCTCAAATAGCTCTTGCCCCTTGCATTAGGCAGTGAGGACACCAGCTTAACTGTGCATGGGTTCAATACCCAGAAGCAACAATTAGGTGTTATTATTGGATAGTATTTTTAAAATATTAATAGCAAGAATGAATGTCAGGAGCAAATTATTCATGGCAAGTACAACTATTGCATGTTAATGCATATATAATATAAGGCATTGGGAAATGAAGGCTGCTATTTCTTATATCCTAGCAGTGAAATTTGTTTATTTTATGACACATTATTACCCTCCCATCATAGCTGGATGTGGCAAAGGTATACAACAGTCAATTATCATATTTCTGTATTGGAAAAAAAGTGTATAGAAATATAATTATGTGACATGCCATGTCTCTTATTCTATTTTTTGTCTCACCCTTGGCATAGCTCTGTTTTATTTTATTTATTTATTTTTTTTTGGTTTTATAATTTCTTAACTTTCTAGTGTTTACATACCTTGCTGATGAAAACAAAATGACCAGCAGCACAGAGAGGAAGACCAACCAATGCAGCTAAACCCACCATACCTACACAGATGGCAGCATAGATACCCAGAACTTCAAGTTCACAGCCTGCCAGCATTGCATCCACAATCCCTGCCCTACCTGCTCCACCTGCATCAGGTAGCTCTGCCTAGGGTTTCCACCTTTTCAAATGCCCAAAGTGGGACATTTCTGGTACAAACATCAGATTTTGCAAGCCAAAACATACCCACAGCCAGTACAAAGGACAGAACTTCACTTTTTTGCCTAAATAAAAGCTTATTCTTGTAGCATTTTAGTTGCTTAGTCTGTTTCTTATAACATTTAGGTGTTTCAGATACAGAATAACTGTTTTATACAACTATTACATAAAATATAGGAAATAATTATGTCCTAAAATCTTGGGACATTTCCCATTTTTACAAATTTTTAGCAGGACACAACTGCCCAAAGAAGGACTGCCCCTTGCAAAGTGGGACAGATGGTAACCCTAGCTCTGCCCCACCTGCTTGTGTGTTGCTACTCCTCCTGTAGCAGTAAGAGTGTAGGTGGTAATTTTGTCACTTGGCAGGAGCTAAAAAGGCTGGTGGAGGATATAATGGAGTGTGGCCCTGATACATGAATCAGCAGGGTTGAAAAGCTCCTGCATTGGATTGAAAAAATTATGCCATTTCTGGCACTGACCAAGGCAGCTGACACAGAAGACAGTCATGACAGTTCTGAGGATGAGGACTAGATTCTCATTGTTCTCAAGCTGGATATGGGTGCATCTTCTATACCCTCTACCTATCCCCAATCATGGTGTCCCCAGCATTCTGTGTCCATCACCATCCCTGCTTGTCTTATATGACCTATGCGTCTGTGCCTGCTTCCTAACCTACCCTACCAACCTGACCCAGAAAAATAAAGAAAATGGCCACCTGTCCTACAAAATATGCCCCATATATAGCACTCCACTTCACCTATGTATCTTCTTGCCACATGTGATTTGGTCCAATTGGCTATACAACATTATTATGTTGCTGTAACCCATCCCCTGTGTAGTAACTCTCCAAAATCATGAATTTCTTTGTACAATTCTACATTTATGTTCTCAAGATGTGGATAGCTATGGCTCTCCCACCACCATCCTGCAAATTCTTGTATTTTTTCCCATGTCATACCCTATGCTTGTTGCCTGAATTTTTACCACTGCCCTATTAACACCTTTTTCACATGTTTAATCTGGTCAAAGAATAGAATCACACACAACACACATGGCTAGAAACAGCCCATGGAAAACACTTCACTTTTTGTCCTCAGCATTTGGCAGAGGTTGGCATCATTCACAAATGCTGAGTGATGTCGAATGCTTTTCAACGTCCAATAGCAAAAGCTGAAGATTTTAAATTGAGTTGCAGTAGTCTGGCTACTGTCACACAAATCTGCTTTATTCTGTTGTGCTATGGGAATGCAAATTAACAGCAGACTAAAGACAGTACTGTGAAACAGTTGCCATAACAGTTCTTAGGCTGCTGGATGTAATGAGCTAGAAGTTCCTATATGGCATTTTGAGATAATTCTCTTATTTGTAGAATGATGCTTTTGCATACTGTCATGGGTCCCATTACAGCTGTAGAACAAATTATTATTTCATGACATTTTATATTCCTATCATATAGTTAACTCCAAACATATGTATTCCTCTCCATTTACAACATTTTATTAACATACCATTTGCATAGTGCAGCAATATATCATTTGCAATAACATTGCAGCCTCAACAGGGAGACTTCGTAAACCAACCTTATACTGCTTATTTGTTAATGTTGCTTGCACTCTTCTACCTCTTCATTCTCCCTGTGGCAAGCACTTTGTTGTATGGGGTATGTCAACTTAACAATGAGTTAATAAGTAACACACACTATACAGATGGTCCTACATGCCCCACTATAAGTATTGCTGCTATTTCTCTGTCTCTCTCTATCTCTCTGTTCACCCCTTCTGTTTCACTAAGTTGTCACTGTCCTTCAATTGTTTATTTAAAGAACCAGTATCTGCAAATGATGAAAAAGCATATTTTTTATCTTGCCATTAATTACTGCTCATCCCAGACCTGCCTGTAGCAAAATATGTACTCATTCCTAATTTTATTTTTTTTTATCATTCTTTGCCCTTACGGGGACAGCCATCTAGATTCATTTGGGAAGCTAAATCTGCCCCATAATGCACTATGATAGCACAGATTCTGAGAATAAGTAACCCTACCATTTATTTATTGTCAGACTTAAACACCTGAAAAAACTGCCAAGTTTGAGAGTCTGCAGATCATGTGTCATTGATTGGTCTGCACTGAGTTTTACAAATGTTGTTCCTACTGATATATTACACATTCCCTGAAAGAAGCTTACAAAAATGGCAACAAATTACTGATAAAAAAGACTTTTTACAAAGAACACTTTTGCAAGTTTCATTTCCTGGCCAAGTTACTCCTCCCATCTCCCCCCTTCAATGTGCTGGAGTCTCACATTTCCAGCTTGGCTAGATTCAACTAATTAGTCAACTTTGCATCATACCTATCAAGTGTACCTCATCATGAGAAACATTCCTCATTTGGGGTCTTAAAAATTTCATGTTCCACAAAGTTCCACATTGAAAGGGTCAGTCACACATTCAATGTTAGGGCCTTTTTTAACCAGTAATCTATAGCACATAGAAATGAATAATTAATTCATTAAAGTAACCTTTTATAAGGAAAACATAGCACACTTTAACAATTCAGTGACCCTCCATGTTGAAATTGCTAGTAACCTGTTAGAAAGTGCTCCACATTTTGCCCATTTGTTCCATGTTGTAAGAGACAGTGTTCCTTATTTTGCAGATGGAAGGTTGAGAGCTTTGCTTTGCATGACAATGGACATCAAACAAATAGCACCCTGGTGTGTCACTAAAACTGTTTTATTATATGTCTCTTCACTTCAGAATAAAATTTCCCAGGAATTGTTTCTAAAAACACAGACACACACACACATCAATCCAGAGTTTAGGCCAGTCTATTTCTTAAAGTGTGCACAGTAAATTATGCAATTTGAATTGCATTCTGGTTGCTCACATTGTTATTTTTGCACAGTTTTTCTGTTATAGCATAACCTGTACTATGGTATTCAGTACCAAGCTTTACATGACAATGATACAGTTCATGGTTTCTTCTTCCCCCTTAAGAGTCAGACTTCTTCTGTGGGTCTTGCAAATAATGCTGTGCTCTCTAGATTGTGTAACTATATATGTAGGAGCTTTGATGCTCAGTGTTAAAATTGTGTGTGTGTGTGTGTGTGTGTGAGTGGGGTAGGGGTAGACAGAGTCAGGTGAGCATGTCCAACACAGCTGTGCTCAATCAAATTCCACTTTAGACTAACATTTTAAACTGACTCCACCATGCCCTTATCCCACCTTCCACAACATCTTCTTTGCAGCACACTGATGAGGTCATTCTTTCTAAAGCAGACTCTCACAGTATGGCAGACTTATCCTGTGGTACTTGCAGTTCATACAATGCTCTGTAGAATGTGTAACTAGTTTGGTAGGTGGTTCAAATACAGCATTGATTACCATGTGTGGGTACAGTAAATAATACAATGAAATGCTTTGACACACATTTGCAAAGTATAACATTCCACTCAATGACATGATTTCCCTAGAAACATCATCCAACATCAAAGTATTGTGTTTTAACCATAACAGTGTTTCTACAACAAAGTTGTGATGTCATCCCCTCAAAATGCTGTATGTTTCACCGATAGCCAGATTTCTACTGTGGCACATGCATTTAATGCAATGACCAGTAGATTATGTAACTAGATAGGTAGGATGTGTTCACAGAGGTGAACTTGACTGTGCGAGGCTGCAGAGTCAGGTAGGTATAACTTCCACAACAGCTAAAAGCAATCCGCTTCCATGTGGTGAAACCTTCAGACAGGTACATGTCCCACTTTTCCTAACAACATTTTCTCTGCAACATTCTGATAAGGTCATTCTTTCTAAGGTACACTCTCATGCTGTAAAAGTCAGATTTCTCCTGTAGCGCTTGCATTTCTTACATCATTCTCTAGAATGTGTGACTCGATAGGTAGGATCTCCTTGGCAGTATATTGCTGATGTCATCCCTACATACATGCTGTATGCCTCACTTGTACTCAGAATGCTGCTGTGGTACTGGATGCTGATGCTGTGCTGTACAGATTGTGTAATTAGATAGATAGATGGTTTGATTCCCTCCTTTCTTAAATGGTGTGACTGCGATTACTGGCGTATACAGTTGGCTGCCGGACAAAAGATGTTATGTACACTGCCATTCATAAGATGTATTTTCAGTGGCACAGTGTTAAACTAGCAAATTCTATCATATACATTTCTGGCAACACAATGATTAAATAATTCTTACATGATTGCAGTATCTCAAAGTTGTAGTTTGACTTCTCCTGTGGTGCGTGACTTTGATACTGTGCTTGTAGACTGTGTGCCTACGTAGGTATGAAGTTTGAGTCCAGCTGTGTGTCTTTCCCTCTCATACTGTGTAGACTACATTTCACATACATATACAGTGGATATAAAAAGTTTACACACCCCTGTTAAAATGCCAGGTTTTTGCGATATAAAAAAATGAGACCTCACTAAATCATTTCAAAACTTTTCCCACCTTTAATGTGACTATAACCTGTACAATTCAATTGAAAAACAAACAAATCTGTTAGGTGAAAAAAATAGAAAAAATAAAAAATGTACAATAAGCTGTTTGCATAAGTGTGCATACCCTTAAACTAATACTTTGTTGAGGCTCCTTTTGATTTAATTACAGCATTCAGTCTTCTTGGGAACACACCTGCCGTCAATTAATGATTAACCACAAATAAAGGTCACCTGTTCTAGTAGGATTTTCCTGACATTTATTCAGTTGCTTGCTACAGCAAAAGCCATGGTTCACAGAGAGCTTATAAGGCATCAAAGGGATCTCATTATTGAAAGGTATCAGTCAGAAGAAGTGTATAAACAAATTTCCACAGCATTGGGTAAACCATGGAACACAGAGAAGACAACAGTCATCAAAAAGTGGAGAAAATATGGGACACCAGTGATGTTGCAAAGAATTGGATGGCCCTCCAAAATTGATGAAAAGACAAGATGAAAACTGGACAGGAGGCTGCCAAGAGACCTACAGCAACACTGAGGGAACTGCAGGAATTTCTTGCAAGTACTGGTTGTGTACTACATGTGACAACAAACTCCCATATTCTCCATATGTCTGGGCTATGGGGTAAGGTTGCAAGATGGAAGCCTTTTCTTTAATTTACCAAAATAAAACAATTTAGGGTCCATGCAAATTGCACCTATGCTCCCCCTGCAGTAGTACTGAACACAGTGAACCAACTGACTATGCAGATAAGAATCTTTAATAGTCACATAGATTAAGCGCTTTCATCTGCAAACCACAGACTTCATCAGAATCTGTTAAAAATGTCATTAGATGTGCTTATATAGTTACTTACAACCAATAAAATCACTCTAAAAAATTATATTTAAAATTTTAAGTAATCTGTCATTTAAGGAAACAGGAATAAAACTCATTACAATATATTTCACTACATACAACTCATAATAACCTTACTAAAAATATAAAAGAAACATATATTTTATTTTATTTTATTTATTTATTTTATTTTACATTTGTTAACTGGGAAAGTCTGACTGGACACAGGTCCATTTTCAGCGGAGGCCCGAGGAGATAAGCTCCAAGAAAACACATAGAATACAAGTATATTACAAAAGTCTTACATTGCAGAACATGAGAGCATTCATTGCACATCAAACAGCCAGCACCATTCATTGCATACACAGAAAAAAATGTACACAGACAATGTGGCAGAGATTAACAAATCATACAATAATCAGTCATTGAGGTACAGAATATTAAAAAGAAACAGTTTTTAGTTTTCAGGAGACAAACTGTCTCTGAATAGCTGAGGTTCTGAGATACTATTTTGTTAAGGGTTAGCCTGGTGAGTGGCACGAGCATAGCCAATTATTTTCATAATGGGTTTTCAGGAGTTTTTTAAAATGAGAAGTGGAGGTGGTAAAAGTTATCTGGCTTGGTAGTGTTCCATTTTTTGGCAATGGTGCTGGCAAAAAGGGATTTGCCAGCATCATTTCTGTGCTTGATGACAGTTATCTAAGGGGGTCTAGTGAGTATGTGTGGTTGTATGAGTTGCTGAAGTGCAGGGGTTAGGTCAGTAAAGTAGTAGAGTTTGTGTGCAGTAGATATTTGATTGAGTAGTAGCATCCAGTTGAGCTGCTTAAGTGATAGACAATGAAGGGACTTATAACAGGCTTCTGTAGCAAATTTGGCGATCTTGTTGGAGCGAGATTCCATTTTTTTTAGGTCAAATTGGCAGAGACTGGTCAAGATGGGATAGGCATAAAGGAGGATGGATAGAATATGGGTCCTTGCAATGGTTGCTTTGGTGATTTTAGTCATAAAGTGTTAATTCCTATAGACGAGTCCAAGTTTTTTGTTAACTTTCTTGATGGTTTGTGCAATCTGGATGCCAAATTTAAGATTGTTGTCTATTTCTACACCTAGCAGTTTAGTGTGTGTGGTTGGGCTGATTTGATTGCTGTCTTTGGATCTGATGGAGAAATTATCATTTAGGGGCGGTGGTTTTCCTGGGCTGAAGAGAATATTTTTTTTTGGGATTGAGAAAAAGTTTGATATTGGTGAACCATGTTTCTGCTAGGGTAAAGTTGTTTTGGGTTAGGGATTGCAGTTCATATAGGGTGGGGGCAGCAAAATAAGGGTAGTGTCATTTGCGTATTGTACTATTGGTGCAGAGGGTGAGGATGAAGAGATGTGCTTAGTAAATAGAGAGAACAGTGAGGGACCAAGAATAGACCCTTGAGGGACTCCTATGGTAACTGGCAACAGGGGGGGACAGTTGGTCTTTCCAGAGAAATGCTTGTTGATGGCCTGATAAGTAGTTGTTGAACCAAGATATAGAGCAGGGGCTTATGTTTAGGGTAGATAGAGTTTTAAGATGAATACTGTGGTTAACCATATCAAAGGCTTTTGATAAGTCTAAGAATATGGAGGATACAAACAGACCCTTGTTTCTATGGTGGTTAACTGTATTTGTGAATGATAGAAGAGCTGTGGTAGTGCTCTGGGAAGGTCTAAACCCATGTTGTGAAATGGAGAGAAGGTTGTTATCTTGGAGGTACTGCATTAGTTGAGTGTGAACCACTCTTTCTAATATTTTGGACAAATGTGACAGGATTGCTATCAGATGATAATTGGTCAGCTCTACGGAGTTACCATCTTTGTGCAGTGGAATGATATGTAAAGTTTTCCAGGAGGTTGGTACTTTATTTTCTAGCAGTGATCTTTTTATGAGAATAGAGACAGGGTAGGCTATGGCATCAGCTGATATCTGAGGGAAGTCCACTGGTAGACTATCAGCTGCTACACAGAGTGATGGTTGAATTTGGGGCTGTTGGATTGAGTATTGGGGTGGGTTGGGGTCTTTGTTGGTGTGGGACTACTAGTGCTGTTTTGGGCATTGGCCAGGGTCTGGATAGTTTCGGTAAAAAATTTGTTAAATTGTGTGGGAATGTCTTCAAGATTATTAGGTAGCACTGGGGATGGGGTGGTGGTTATTCCTGGGTGGAGTATGCCATTTAATATGGCCCAGAATTTCTGGGGGTTATGAGCATACATTTCTTGCATGCTTTTATAGTAATTAGCTTTGTCTAGTTTGATTTGCTTTTTGGTTTTGTTTTGGAGTTCCAGATAGTTTTGTCTGAGACTTAAAGTTTTATTTTTCTGATATTGAATCCAGGCCTTGTCCCTTTCTTTCATTTTAGTTTTAATGTCTTTAGGGAGCCATGGGGCATAGTTAGTTTTTATTCTAATGGTACAGGAGGGTGCACGATGGTTTAGGATTTTTAGGAAGTTTGTATTAAAATGTTCAACGGCTTCATCTAGAGATAATTGTTTTGGGGGGGGGCAATTGAAACTTTTTAGCTCTTGGATGAAGTTAGTAGCTATAAACTTCTTTTTGTTGCGCACTTCCCTGAGGATGGGTTGGTTGATAGATTGGGATCTGTTCCTAACTAGGTAGGTTGAGCGATGGGCACTTAGGCTGTCTGGGAGACAGCCAGATAGATGAGCCTGAGTGGGGTCGGATACTAGGATCCAGTCCAAAATTGATTGGCGTTTGGATGCTTTGTCAATTCTAGTGGGAGTGAGTATGGTTTGGGTAAACCTGTGGAGGTTTAGAAAGGCAGAGCGATTGTGGCTGGAGCAATTTATCCAGTCGATATTAAAGTCCCCTAATAGTATGGTCTCATGTGGAAGGGTGTTAGACATCCAGCTAAGCAGGTTTTCCATTACAATTGTGTTATTGCCTGGTGGGATATAGCTACCTTGAATGATTATGTGCTTCTTGGAATTTATTTTTAATTTGGCAGGGATTAATTCTACATCTTTGACTTCTAGGTTATTGTAGTCCAGTTGTTCTATGGTGAGATGATTTTAAAATAGGATCACTACACCCCCTCCCTTTTTGTTAGCATATCTCTTCTAATAATATTGTAGCTGGGGGCAGTAATTTCTTCATTGTGGTGTTCTGGTTTAAGCCATGTTTCCATTAATATTGTGACCTCTGGTTTATATAGGGCAAGTAAAGCATGAAGGTCCTGAATTTTGTTGAATATGTTTCTTACATTGGTGTTTAAGAAGAGAAGAGATGATGTAGGTCTATGGTAAAGGGCATTTAACTGGTTTAACTTGGGGTGGATTGCTGTTGTAGGTCCTGGGTTGGGGTGTATGTCTCCATTAGTGAGTGCATGAAGTAGATGTAAGTAGAGTTTGCTTAATTTGTGAATTATTTTGCTCAATCTTTGAGAGGTGTGAGGGTTTATTTTGATTATTAGTTTGTAGTGTGAGTGAGCAAAGGGTTGGGTGTGGGTAAGGTTGCATTGCTCTATAGGGATGCTATTTAGCTTGATGTGATTGACTGTGGAGTCTGTCTGCCAGGAGGATGGGGTGTGGTTATGAAGTTGAGTGTGATAAGAGGTTGGGTTGGAAAGTTGGAGTCAGGTGATGATTATTAATGGATAGAGTAGTGTTTTTAGTAGATGGCATCACAAACCAAGAACCAACATTCAAGGACAAAAACAAGCCAAACCACACCAGGACCAAGACAGACCAGTTTAATGTACAAAACGTAGCGCTTTCGTCAGGGTATATCCAAAGACTTCTTCAGAATTTCATGGGGGTTGGCTGTATGCAAGGCATGATATAAGGGCAGTATCTATTGGTATGTGAAATGTGTATTGTATTTAGGAGGGGTAACAGAAATGGGAGGAGTCTTTATGTGGGAGGAAACAGGTGGTTAAGTATAAAGGAAATTATATGGGGGGAATGGGGATGGGAGGAAAGCAAAGTGAGCCTGAGCGCAGCGAGAGTGAATGGAGTGGGGTTACACCCAAAACAAGGGACATGGATTAACAGATAAAAACAATCAGTAAGTAAGAAAGCACTTTAAAGTTTAAAAAATACTTGTAATACTTTTAACAGAATTGGTGCAGGAGAATCCCTTTATCTGTTTTACTTTAGTCTGGAGAATATTGGGCTTTGTTGGACATGGATTGGTTAAGAACAGGATTTAAACAGTTAATTTCCTTTAATTCTTAACAAATAGCATTGGATGGGAGAGTCTGAGATAAGCCAAATTAGTTATTCAAAGTACAGTGCTCAACAGGATTTCTTAGGTATACCAGCTTTGAAAATCAAGCTATTTGGATACAATGTTTGTATTTACATAGCTGATTAACACATACTTTGTTTCAAGATACTAAGGCACACTAGTCTGCTGCCATTTCTGTGAGAGGAGATCACAGTCCGAGATCTTTATGGGTAGAGACACAGTCTTTAAGTTTGAGACCCAGTGTCTTGCGGCAAAATCTAGGAGGAAGGAGCACAACAAAACAGGAGAGTTAGTTGGAGCTACGATAGAAAAAAGAGATGACAGGAGGGGTAACATCTAGAGAATTAACTCTTAGAATGTAGAGCACATTATAAGGTTGTTTACAGTTAATACATGCAGTTGTACAGATATAGCATCTAGCACTGGATTTCACGCATCAGAATATGGATAAAATAATCCTTATACCATAATATAACTTAATAATGCAATTATTTCTTTTTACAGAGAAATTAGTTAGACAAAACTGCTTAGAGAGTACAGCATGCACCAGTCT
The DNA here is from genome assembly GCF_019279795.1 of Protopterus annectens. Classification (NCBI taxonomy): domain Eukaryota; kingdom Metazoa; phylum Chordata; order Ceratodontiformes; family Protopteridae; genus Protopterus; species Protopterus annectens. The sequence continues at coordinate 1,099,451,704 of NC_056731.1, read as the reverse complement.
TAGCAAAAACTAATCAGAATTATGGATAAGACAGTCACATTTACCATAATAGAACTTAATAATGTAATTATGGCTTTTTACAGAGAAATTAGTCAGATAAAACTGTTTTCAGAGTTCAGCATACATCCTGATTAGTGTAAATGCAGTCACTTTAACGGAATGTATTTGGCAAAGCAAAAATCACGTAAAGTGCAGAAATTAATAACTAAGTGTCTTTAAAAATAAATATCTAGTAACAGTGTAGCAGCAGGAGTGCAAGTGAGAGGTAGCATTTGTCGCTATGCTATGCAGGTAGGTGAGTACATGTAGGTGAAGCTCACACAGTTCAAAACACAATTTTCACAGGTATCATCAGTTTAATAATATTAACGTAGCTAGCAGTTCAAAATCAAAATATTCAACAAGATATAAGAAGATTCAACAATATTTTACCTGGATACCTGTTGAGCACGCTACTTTGAACTCTGAGTAATAGAGGGAGGCCAGATATACTTTTAACAGAATTGCTGCAGGAGAATCCCTTTACCTATTTTACTTTAGTCTGGTAGACTGTTGGGCTTTGTTGGGCATGGATTGGTTAAGAACAGGATTTAAACAGTTAATTTCCTTTAATTCTTAACAAATAGTATTGGATAGGAGAGTCTGAGATAATCTAAATTAGTTGTTCAAGGTACGGTGCTCAACAGGATTTCTTAGATATACTAGCTCTGAAAATCAAGCTATTTGGTTACAATGTTTGCATTTACATAGCTGATTAAAACATACTTTGTTTCAAGATACTTAGGCATACTAGTCAGCTGCCATTTCTGGGAGAGGAGATCGCAGTCAGAGTCTTTTCTGGGCAGAGGCACAGTCTTTAAGTTTGAGACCCAATGTCTTATGGCAAAATCTTGATTGTTGAGTCTTTTGGCGATGACTAAAAAACAGGTTTGTCCAAATTCCTCTCATTTTTCTCAGAAGCACTACTTGAAAGGGGTGAATGCCTGCCCAAAGCTATATCTTCAGCATCTTCCAGTATATAAGAGCCTGATCCTACTGTGTCACCTGTACTCCACTGCTTCTCTCTCCTCTCGAGAAAGTATTTATTTCACTAGCTCACCCTCGCTATTCCAGAACACAAAACACCTTCTCGTATAAAATTATTAACAAGAACATAATATAAACCAAACTTATTGCCAATATCTGCACAAGAAACATGAAACAAAATGTAAAATGGCAGACTTCCATAAAAGGAATAACCAAGGATAGAACCCGGGTTACTCAAATCAAAAAACTGATACTCTATCTTCTGAGGTACAGCAACAGTACTGGAAAGATGTAACTTTTTTAACTTCTATCGTCTCATTTCTAAGACTGGAGTAATGGTGACACTATCATTAATACTTGGATAGCTGGCTGCATTTAACAATAACTGCCATCTGACTTCTCTTTCTTTTAAGATACACTTAATGTCCCCTCCTCTGGGATTCATATAAACACATTCCAGAATAGCAAACTTAAAACTGGAGCATCCATTACTAGATTCTGTCTATTGTTGTTGTTGTTGTTGTGTCTTTCGGCTTATCCCGGTAAGGGGTCACCACAGCGGAACTCCGGTCCACTAATGTTTGGTAGTGGATTTTTACATGCCGAGTTACCAGCGCTGACGCACAACCTTCAACGAAGACACGCCCATTCATGCATGTCTCCACACAGAAGATGCTCTAGCTGAGAATCGAATGGGACAACATCTTGCTATGAGGCGACAATGCTACCGCAGCACCACTACTGCGGGTACTAGATTCTAACTGTCTATACAATGCATTATTTTTGTCCTTTTCCCTAATACAATAATAATGCTCATAAATTCTGTTCTTTAGGGCTGTGTTGGTTTGTCCTACATAGAATGTGACTATTAAAGATTCTTATCTGCACAGTGAGTTGGTTCACTTTGTTCAGTACTGCTGCAGAGGAGCATAGGTGCAATTTGTGTGGACCCTTAAATGTTTTATTTTGGTTCAGTTTTGGGAAGCGCAACATTTCTTGTGCATTTTATTAATGTATGTATCACTGCAGCTTTATGCTCCTGTCACATCCTTTGTTAGCATGTCCGATTTTATGTGCATAAGTCAAGTACCGTCATTGAGATTAATTATCATTACATCAATATGGCAGTATTTATGCATTACAAATGTCTCTTTGACACTTCAGCACATTTGTCTACAGTAGCTGACTATATTTTCCCCATCCACGCCTTAATTACTTCTGTAAGACAATGTTATTTGTGTACGTTTCCCCATTTCACTTCCCCTCCTTCAGAATTCTTTCATTGTACTAGCCCTTAGCATTTCAGGGCTACAGTGTATGTCCGCTTATAGACAAGCTGCTTTGCTTACATTCTTTGCTTGTGCTTGCAAACACCTTTACATGGCCGCGAACATTATTGCTGATGTGCCTGCAGATGTATAGATGTAATGAGCAGTCTTCGTATTCCATTAGCTCTGCTGCTTGTCATGCTAATACACTTAAATTGTATAGGCTTAGTGTGAAGCCTACATGATTACTAATGAATCCCAGCATATATCATTCTAGACTTCAATAAGATATTATTATCCATTTTATGTGAGGATTTAATGAAAAGGTCTTGAAAACAAATAATATTCCATTAATTGGACATTTTAAATATAATACACATACTGTTTGGTAAGCTCTGCCCTAGGTTAAGTTTTCTTCCTTTTTTAACATATTTTATTTATGCATGCAAAGTTTAGCTTACAGGTATATGTCATATAATCAACATGTAAAAATAAACTCACTTATTATTTTAGCATACTCCATCATCTAGAAATATACTGGCTCACAGTGATTAATATTTTTATATATTTTTTTCCAAAATACAATATTAAAATCACCACAATGTAGCTTTAAGTGATTTGCATGTTTAATATGCAAATGAGTTAATTAATATTTGGGTTGCATTTTGGTTTTCTATTAATATAATTTATGGTTTTAGACTAAGTTCGAGCTCCCTCACTAGCTTATGCAGCAGAAGTCAATTTAGAACATTTTATGAGCTCACATTTAAAACAAAAAGTTGTGGAATCACTTTCTAACATTGCAGACCACAGTAGAAGGGTATACTGTGGTTGAGCTTCATGTTTGGTAAGTAAATAACTGAGCTGAGGAACAAAATTGTGATTCTACTTGTCTTACATGTGTTTTTCTTTTAATGAAGTTTGTTAAACATCATAAAATATGTTTATAAATACTTTATTTGTGCAGGTATGCTACTTACTGAAAGAATAAACAGAGCACCGTTTGAGAAGCCAGAAGATAAAGCAAGTGCTTAATATGTTTTTCTTTTTCATGATGAATCAACACATTAAAGGTCTTACATAAAATTTAAAGTACTCAGTTATAATGGTTAAAGATGTATCTAAGTGATGTTTTAAGATATATATTATATTATATGTATGTGCAATTATGCTTTTGCATGTTGTCTCACATGTAGCAGTTATGTTTACATACAGTCAGTATTCATCTTATTTCCATTACTACAATGTTAATTCCTATGTTTAACCTGATTTTACAAAAAACGTGACATTATCATCATCATTATTATTATTATTATTATTATTATTATTATCATGTTGTTGCCACTTGTCAGGAGACAGACAGGAAACAATATTTTTATTTTAACTGGGTTGACAAAATAGACTTTTGTTTCTTTTTATTGGCAACATGAAAGGTTGAAATGTGACCATTATCAGACAGCTGGGCTAATCAAAAGTTTTCTCAAGTTTTTGCCTGTCCCAAATGTAGAACCCCTAATGTTATAGTTCTAGGTGACCTGTTTAGGCTCTGCATTTTAATAACATGTTTGAAGTATTTTTTTAGCTAAATAATACTCTTACTACATATTAGTTAAAGCAATAATGTATTTAGATAGGATTATTAATGTAATGTATCTAAATATTGCATGCATTGCAGTGGTTTTTACAGAAAATGGGAATTAAAATGGAAATGTAGTGAATGGTTATACAGAGTAAAGAACACAATAGAAAAAGAGCTAGTTAGATTAATCAACAAAAAGTATATGTCATTTATACTCTGGCATAACAACATTTTGGACGGTCCAGTGGTGTAGTGGTTAGCATTGGTGCCTTACTGCAAGAAGTTCTCCAGTTCAATTCTCGGCTGGGTTGCCTTCTGTGCAGAGTCTGCATGTCTTCCCTGAATTCATGTGAGTTTCCACCAGGGTGCTCTAGTTTCTTACAATCCAAAGACATGCAGTAGGTTGATTGGGCACTTTAAATTGGCCCTAGGTGTGAGTGTATATATGCAAATGTGTGTGGTGTACCCTCTGTGGAGGCTTGGGCTTGTAACTGCTACAGAAACAGGAAGCACTGAAAGGTGTTCGTGCCATATGGTATGTAAACAGTAAAGAGAGAGATATAATAACATATTAAGACTGAAATAATATATTACAGCTTATAATGCAATTTTTATTTACAATAAATATATGATGAATGAATGAATGGATGATGCATGTAAGCTTTTTTGTTATACATAAGGCACAAAATGAATTTAAGAGGTTTGAGAAAGAAATGTCCTTCATTAAAAGATTGTTCTATGTATTATTAACTTGCAATAAATAATGGTTGATGATGTGAGTATTTATATACATGTATGTGTATATGCATATGCAAAGGTATATATACACACTAGTATAATAGATCTATATGGCTCCTGTACTTCTCATCAAATGTGCACAATGTAGTCACCTGTTTAGCTGACACCATTTGTTCAACAGAAACTGTTTGCCAAAATGTCCACAAGATCAACAATCACTGTCTAGGAAAATATTCCCTTTCCCCAGGATTGTGCAATCTCTGAACTAGTATATAAAATTAGTAGGGGTGGGGGTATTGCAGGTGGCTTACACCCCCTACCCATAAAAACACTTATTTTTGGTCTGGCCTGCTCAGACATAATCCTCAGATCATGTTCAGTCTCTGTTAATGTTCCATTTTTCGACATTGTGATGTCAATATTCCGGAAGTCAATGTTATAAATGGTCAACAAGTAGTCTTAGACCCAACCCCCCCCCCACACACACACACACACACACACACACACACACACACACACACACACACACACACACACACACACACACACACACACACACACACACACACACACATATCTGTATTTATTCGTTTATGAAAAAAGCACATTTTGATTTTAATTTCCTGAAAGACAGCTTTAGCATTCAACAAACTGCAAATATTTTCTGTAATAACCACAGGTATGTTTTCTTTCCTGTGGTCAGATGCTTCACTAATTTATGTAAGAAGGAAACTGCTAAGGCAAGCTCTGTATTATTACATATAGAACAGGTGTTGCATATTTTGCACATCTATTACTTCTGTCTTTCATGAGTGTAAGTAAAAACTAAACCATCAAGTAGACAGAACAGGACTTTGCATCTCTGAATGCTGGAGCTTCTGTATGACCTTGTAGCTTACCTTTGGGTTTTCACTACACTGATAGTTGAACAGCTTAGGTACAAAAAATAGTGTCACTGTGAGTTTTTCCACAATGTATTGTATTGTGCAAGCCAGTAGTGCAGTTTTCAGGAGTTTTTCAGCTTTTCTTCACTGCGATGTGAAAGTGTACTCAAGGATGTGGTGAAATGCTTCCCCATGCACAAAAATATTTTTTTTGTGTTTTTCACTTTTTTTGACTCACTGTTTAATATTCAATAAATGGTGAGCGGAATAAAGGTTTGCCAAAATCCCATAGGCAAACCTGATCTCACTGGTCTAAAAAAGTTCCAGAAAAGCAAGCAGAATGCATGGCTTCACCGGTGATACCAAAGCAATCTTTAGCAGTACTAGACAAGAAGGTGTAACTCAATGATGTATCACAGGGATTTTAACAAGCTCTTTTGCTTTATTTCTAAAATATGCTCTTAATTTTGAAAACACCAAACCACCTCTTTTCCCCCAGTCCCAAAAACCATCCCTGCTGGATGCCCAATGAACCAATCATTCCCCATGTGAGAGCCCTAAAGCCTATTCATTTATTGATGCAGGATTCAGAGAAACATGAAGCATGCAGAATCTGCATGTCAGAGGATCTTTTCTATTAATCTCAACTCTTCCCTTGTACAAAAACACAGTGTGCAATAGATGAAGTCACATAATGTTACTGGCAGAAAAGTCCTCGCATGAAGCCACAGCAAATGACATGCAGGTTATCAGTACCACACAATGCCACATTAACCAATCACACTAAGCTCACTCCAAATATATTACAAATGCTGAGACTCTTAAAAGTAATATAAGCAACCTCCTAAATGCAGCCTAAGAAACAAGTACCCTTAGCAACATCATTGACACACAACACAGGCAGCACCCATCATGAAACATACATCTAAGGGTCACACTGACTCAGTTCAAAAGCCCATAAAACAAACCTCCACACACCCCGATATTCTTGCCGTAGTTAATGCCATACTGAGACACAACAATGCACCACTCACCAGGCTGTGCAAGGAGAAGGTCACGGTCAGTTGCCTAGCAGGTGCCAGGATTCACCATATTACACATGT
>NC_056731.1:1099412606-1099440106 GCF_019279795.1 Protopterus annectens | reverse complement strand
AAGTGTATAGAAGTTGCTCTAAAATCTATGAAAGTAGAGAAGCTAGAGTTTCAGAAGTGGGTATAAAGCAAATTAAAGTAAATAACAACAAGGAAGTTATTAATAATAATTTAATGTTTTTGTCTCTAAATATACTCTCTTTTCAGACAAATTTAATGAATAAGTTAAAGGTTATTGGAAACAGGTGAAAGAGAAGTCCCCTCATTGTCTAAAATAGAATTAAGAGTTTCTTATCAAAGGGGACGAAACTTGAAAGATTTTTTTGGTTCATGGTAAGTATTTTAGACCAAAAGATAAAATTTTAAGTAATCTGATGGAAAAAGGAACTTTCCCTTGTGGAAAGTGTTCCATTTGCCAGTATATTACAACTAGAGCAGAAGAAATAAAAGGGAAGAGATTTAACACTTTAGGAACATATACCTGTTTGAGTAAGGGAGTAATTTATGCCATAAATTGTTCCTGTAATAAATATTACATAGGGGAAACCAAGAGGAGTTTAGGAGAAAGAGTAAAGGAACATGTTAGAGATGTAAGAAATAATAAGGCTATTAGTCCTGTAGCAGAACATTTCAATAAAGTGCACAAAGGGGAAATGAATAGTATGAAAGTAACTGTTTTGGAACAAATATTAAACCAGTATGGAAATGCAGAAATGCTGAAATATGCATTAAGGAGAAAGGAATCCATTTTTATAATGAAATATAATACTTTGCAACCCAATGGGTTGAACAAGGAATGTAATTGGCAAAGTTTTATGTAATGGTGTTTTTATTTTACGTATAAATTGAATTGGATTTTATTAATTTGTATGTAATTGGTTAATTGAAAGTGATAGTACTAAGCTGAGATATATGAGTGTTTTTTTAGTATGAAAAGTTTTTACTCTGTAAAGGCTGTTTGTGCCCGAGGCGCTAAGAGAATTTTTTGAAAGCATTAAAGTGCGTTTGATGGAAACTAGAGCTGTTATTCGCTGGTTATTTTCTTCCTTTACTTGTTGTGTGAATTTTGGAACAGTTAGTAGTTGTTGTACAAATTTATTGTAGTGTCCTATAATTGGAACTAATTTCTCTAGACAGTATCCTAAAATGTTAACTTTAAATATCATGGAAAGTATACTAATAACAGGAGACTTTAACTATACACCCGAGGGAAATTATATTAATGCAATTAACAAATCTAGAACATTAGCATTAGCTAAAGTGTTAGTAAACCCAAATGAAAGCACTATGTTGTGAGTCCAATACCTTCTTTATTGAAAAAAACAGAATTAAGCGCTTTCGTCAGTTAAAACTTGACTTCTTCAGAATTAAACACAAAAACTGAAAAACTGCTTTAATATAAAAACTACTAGTCAATGATTGGTTCAATATTTTCAAAATTAACACACCCAATAACCTAATTAAGATTTAAAATGCCAGAAGTTAATTTGTAACACCAAGAATAAAAAACAATAAAATCCCATATGTCTTAAAACATTATAATTGTAATACATAAAAAGAAAGAGCATAAATTTCAAAATAAATATTGTGTATATACAAATTATGCTGTTCATCTTTTATTTAAACTTGTTCTGCCCTTTCTTTTAAGATAGGTGCCAAATTCAAATGTTCATTTAAGCCAGGGGGACAGTTTGCTGCAAGTCTAAGTTGCCACATCAATTCTTTTTTCAATAATGCATTTTGCCAATCTCCACCTCTGTCTTCCAAATGAACTAAATCTAAAATGGCAAAATGAAAACCTATATAATTATTGCATGTTGTACTATGTTTATACAAAGCATTTGTAACTTTTTTATTTTTTATATCGTACAAGTGCTCATAAATTCTTGTTTTAAGAAGTCTCTCAGTCTTCCCTATATAGTAGGAAGTACAAGCGTCACACATAGCAATATAAACTAACTTGCTAGAAAAACAATTACCTCTCCTAGGGTAAACTATACTGTTGTTCTGATTTTTCAAACTAATCTTGATATCCTGTGAAACATAAGGACAATATGTACATCTCCCACAACGTCTAGTATCATTGTTAGTAGTTACATATGCGGCAAACCATTTTGATCCACTTTCTAAAATCCTTTTCACATTAAACCCAATTTTTATAGTAAACATTGGTTTCTCACCTAAAACTCGGTATTTATCACAGTCAACTTTAAATATGCTCCAATTTTTATACAATACATCTTTAACTTGTTGATATAGGGGGCTATACTGTAAAATGCAAGTGTGTTCAAATTTGATTTCGTTAGATTCTCTAACATTCTTCCAAAATGTGGATTTTTATTTAATCCTTTACCTAATAAAGGGGTATATTTCTTACCCCATTCAAGATATACTTCATTTAGAATTTTTTCCACCAAACCAGTGGGGTAACCCCTTTCCAAAAACATGTTTTTTAGATGTTTAAACTCAGGTCGGAGATCTTCCAAGGAAGATGTCATTCTGGCTACCCTGATTGCTTGACCTTTAATTATACTTTTCTTTTGGCAAAAAGGATGATGACTGTTAAAATGTAAATAGTTGTTACAAAAAATTTTCTTGCGATATATTTTAGATTTAAATTCATCCTTGTCTTTAATAATAAGGGTATCAAGGTAGCTAATTTTGTAGGCATCAAACTGGAAAGTAAACTTCAAAAAGTTGGGGGTACTATTGAGATGTTGAATGAACAAAGGAATAGTTTCAGCTGTTCCCTTCCAAAAAATAAAAATGTCATCCAAAAACCTACAATAGTAATTTATGTAATCAAAATATTTACTTCCAAACACATGTTCTCTCTCCCAACCTAATAAAACAATGTTTGCATAGGTTGGAGCGCAGGCAGTGCCCATTGCCACCCCTCTGACTTGCTGGAAATACTCCCCCTCAAAGAAGAGGTAATTATTGTCTAATATAAGCTCCATCATTTCACAAATAAGCTTAATTTCATCACCATCCATAGTGGACAAATTGTATAAAGTGTCTTCAAAATAACCTAACCCTTCTTGTTTAGGAATACAAGTAAACAAGTCCACTACATCAATGGTAACAAGATAACCTTCAGCATTCCATATATGGCTACCTAGTTGACCAAGAAAATTCCAGGAGTCCTTGACTAGATGTGGACACATTCCCACAACATGTTTAATCTTCCTGTCCACATATACTAACAAATTGTGAGTTTTGGACCCAGTAGCTGCTACAATAGGTCTGAATGGTGGGTGTTCCAAGTTTTTGTGTACTTTGGGTATACCAAATATGCCAGGGATTCTAGGATGTCTGTTGGTTAAAAAATCATAAACTACCCCTGTAATTCTTTGATCCATAAGGTATTCATACAGAAAACTATCAATTCTCTGATATGCTATATGAATTTGATTTTTGAACATATAGAGTAGTTATTGACATTAAATAGAATTCCCTGCATAATATTGGTATAATCAGTACTGTTGAATAAAACAATACCTCCCCTTTATCCAGGGCCATTATATGTATGCTTTTGTCATTTCTTAAATTTTGTAACAAAATTCTTTCTGTGTTACTAAGGTTATGAAAAAATCCTCTTTTGTTTGCCCCAAATTTTATATTTATCATCCTTGACTGCCTTCTCAAACATATTAATTAATGGATCTAAAGGGGGATTAAACATACTTCTTTTTTTACACACTTCTTTAGAAGAATCTGTTTCCACTTTCTTAGCCTTAGAATGCAATAATTGTAAATTCAACTTTCTCATATAAAGTTGAATATCAACTAATGTATCAGCAATGTCCGGAATTTTTGTAGGTACAAATTTGAAACTTTTGGAAAAAAGGGTAAAGTATTCTGGTAACAATTTTTTATCTGTATAGTTGTAAATGTTAAAACCATTCAAAACATTTTGTATTGGCTTGTTACAAGGCTTCTTATTCAAAACGGGGGTCCCTACCACCTTGGGGCCTCCATATATTTCTGTACTACCTTGTTGTAAGTTGCTTGTTTGCGATTCGCTATTCTTTTTGAGCGTCGAGGTAAAGGAAAATCCTGATATTCAAAAGGTAGTTGTTCCTCCCTTTCAAAACAATTTTCTTCCTCCCCTGTAATTTCTAAGTCTGTGGGACCCAAAATATGTTCATTAACTGACCTGAAGGAAGATAGAACATCAGTATTCCCTTGATTGTAAACAAGTTTTTCAGTAGAATATATTCTACCACTCTGATACTGTTTTAAATCTCGAGCCAGCTTTTTTACTTTCTTGTTAAATGTCCCATCACATTTTCTATCCACCCTGTTTAAAATTTTGTTATACAAGCCCTGATGTTGTTCAAACAATAAATCAGTTACAATCATCTGATTCAAATTTTCTACCTCCCTTAGTAATTCAACTTCCATTTTCTCATAAAATGAAACAGTTTTCATAATCAATTCAAGCCCCCATTTATCAAACATAGTTGTTAACTCACAAACATTTTCCTTGTTGTAATAAATGCCAAAAGGAAACTTAAAAATTCTCAGCCCTTGTGGCACAACTTTTTTCTTTAAACATTTTTTCCTTTTAAATGGTTTGAATCAATACAAGCTGACCTAGAAAAAGAATAATTTTTTTTAATAATATCCCCATAATTGAATTGTTTAAAGGTGCCATTTTGTATATTTGTATCACGGTTCATGACACCAGTAGAAGACAGTTCGCAATTCCTCACTTTATTCCTGTTGTTAAAGTTAGTTCCATTGCTCTTGCAACAACAACAAGCATTAATATGCTGATTATTAGATGATTTAGTACCTGTTTTGATTAAAGTGTTAGTAAACTTTACTGACTTACTTAATCTTATAGATGTGAATAACTTCTCTGAATCAAGTTCTTTATTTTACACTCATTACTCTTATAAATTTGGTACACAGTCAAGAATTAATAGATATTGCAAATGTTTTTGCTTCTAAAATAGAAAAGGTAAATGTGATAGCATGTTGTTTTTATCAGATCACAATGAAATGTCTTATACAGGAATGAGAAACACAGGAAAATGTGCTTGTTGTTATAGACTGGTGGCTAAAGTAACAACATTAACAGATATTAAAAGTGGTTTCTAACAAAACTATAATAGTTCTTAGACTTTAATAATAGTTAAGTTTCTGATATGATCCTATGGGACTCAAAGAAAACATATTTATATGTAAAAGACTCAACTTGGCATCACAACAAGAGAAGACAACTAAAGTAAATATAATAGTAAGATAACTAAAAGTCTAGAATCACATTTATTGCACAAATTCCAAGAGCTTTGACCAGCAGTCTTCCAGGAAGTAAAAAAAATATTCAACAAGAACATGAAGAAACTATAAAGAAACAATTAAAGCCAATTACCCAATCAGCCAATAAAATTATTACAAAAGAAACTTCCATTCCAGTTAATAATTTAGACCTGAGTGCTTTAGGTTTAAAGTACAAAACTTTAAAGTACATGTAGCTTGTTTTTATCTCAATAAAATATCCAGTGATTAACCTTGCCTATCATCACAAAAAAAAATCTTACAAAACAGTACATTTAAAAGAAGACATCACTGTTATGAACACACATAAAATGTTCAGCCACTGGATTTTCAGTTGTACCAAGGTGATTATTACTAAGATGTTTTTGCATTCTGGATTTGAATATTCTTGTTGTCTCCTCTAGATAAAGCAAGTTTCAACTACATCATATATCAGATATAACACCATTTGAAATACAAGTACATTTTCCTGTGACATTAAATATATCAGATTATTTGGTACACAGTCATTTTAAAAAGCCAAAGAGAAATTATGGGTATAAGATCAAATTTGACAATTGGTATATTCTCCTGAGGAAACTGTAATATATGTAAATCTGCCTCTCTACTACATAAAATCAATCAGTGCCCTATATATTCTGTGGGTTCTTGTTTTGTCATTTGTTACTCCCTAGAACACCACTGAATGAGGTGCTAGGAATCTGTGCAATAAATGAGATTCTAGACTTTTAGTTGTCTTATTATAACAAGAGAAATCAATGGGATAAATACTTGGAACTGCAGGAAAAAATCGACAAAATAAAGTCAAAATACAAAGAACAGGAAAAGTGTTATTATCAGAAATGAAATGAAGTGAATGCAGAGTTTCAGGAGATCCTACAGCTTAAGATCTCCATTAGTTTATAAAAAGTCAAATTATATGCTTATTCTCTAACTCCTAAAGGCATACATAAAGTAGGTTTTACACCAATAATGATAGCAAGAACAAATGACATCAACAGTATTTCTAACCCTGGTAGTAATAGGAAATATACAAGAAAAGGAACACATCTCTGACTGTTTTAAACATACTGCGAGAAAAGTGATACACAGGAGAGTAGTGTAGAAAATGAAAAAGTAATTGATGCCTTTTTAAAAAAGGAATATACACTATAAACATATTGGAACAAATAATAAAAACAAAAGATGTTTCTATAACAAAACTAAGGATACATATTAAAAGGTTGAAGGAAAACAAAGCTATAGGTAATGGCAGCTTCATTCTTGAATTATATAAATTATTACCTCAAAATATTTTCCCTCTTTTACAGAAAGTTTGTTTGTGTCTTTCGGATTTTCCCAGTTAGGGGTCGCCAAGCGGAACTCTGGTCCGCTAATGATTGGTAGTGGATTTTTACGTACCGGGTTACCAGCCCTGATGCACAACCTTCAACGAAGGCATGCCCCATTCATGTATGCCTCCACACAGAAGACGCTATAGCTGTGAATCGAACGGGACAACGTCTTGCTATGAGGCGACAACGCTACCGCAGCACTACCACCGCAGTTATTCACAGAAATTAAAGGTGTGTCTGTATTTAACATGCCTCTGTCTTATAGGTATACAATAATTTCTTCTTTTTAAAGAAGAACAAAGATCTTTCTCAATGCTTTTATAGACCTATATAATTATGAATGTTGGTTACATATTTTTTATGTCAATTATTTGCAAATAGCCTAGTTAGAATAAAACTAATACCTTATTAGTTAGGAAATAGACTACTTGATGAAAACTAGGAAGCTAAGCTAAGGTAACAATCTCTTTATACTGCCTCAGCACATGCTTGTTTACAGCTGGAGTGCCATGTAATACAGGTATGATGTTTAACAACACTGGTAAATAGTGAGAAACCTAACAGCGACCTGAATAAATATTTGCATTGCTCACAAATTGTTTCAGGGTTAGTTAGGAGTAAGGGGTTTTGATAAACATCAGGCTGTTACTGCACTGCTTCAAACTGCCAAGTGCTAGAAGGCTGGCCACAGAAACTAGTGCAGACTGTGAACCCACAGTGCACTGCGGTTAGATCAGTGACAGCTACAAGGTCAAGAGAAAATTTTACTACTGAAATTTATTATGTAGTTCTAACAAGGAAAACATTAAATAAACTGAATTCATTTAAATTAATCAAAAAATTACTTCAAAGTGGAATTATGACCAAAAGGATAACAGGGTTCTGGATTACATAGATTGGATTAAGTTAATTTTGATTATTTAAAAATTAATTTCAAACAATGTTTTCAGCCAATGTGGATAATAGGGCTCTGAGTGAGTTAGTACAATAAAAGAACACAATCAAGATGTAGTTATTTACCCCTACATGGGCAATTTCATATTGAAGGTGATGGGCAACAAAAATACTTGAGTTACAATAACCACAGAAAAATGAATATAAAGGCTAAATAACAGCAAGCAGTAGGGCTCTGAGAAGGCTGGTGCTATGAAAACAGCCCAGATGGCTACAGTACAGAAAGAAAAAGTAATAGCAACTGAAGTAGTGTTGGAAACCAGTAAACTTTAACTAACAAAGCTCAGGAATGAAAGCAACAAAGGAAAGCACTAGATATCTACAGTAATGCGAAGATAACACTGCTAACAATAATCGTTGAAACACAAATGACATTCAAGCATGGTTAAGAAAAATGTAAGCACAGAAATGGACAGTTAACTACAACAGTTTGTGGACAAAGCACTACAGACGCTGTTACAAGCAAGATTTGATCTAGATACTGGAGAAGCCTCAGGAAGGTGCACTCAATTTTGATAGAGGAAGATTTGGCAAAAAAATTTAACCTAGGCTCAGCACAACCACCATGAGGGGCAGTAGATGACATGTGGCAAATCTGGAGTAAAGAGGGTGAAATTACATATGGAAGGGTTGAACTGATTTTGTTTCTGAATCCACAGTGCTGGGAAAAGTGCAATTCAGGTTCCAAATGGTAAAATGGTTTGCTAGAACTTCAATCCACCTTTCTTCCTCGGTCTCAGACACTGTACTGGGTTATGCAGTGACCAGCAGCCCAGATAAAAAGAGCACTGATCCACACAACTGCTTTTCATTTATAGTAAAAAAAAAAATTACAAGAGCTGATGTCAGCCATCAGCAGATGCACATATCAAAAGCCAACATCAGAAATGGCCAAGATGTGATTCTTACTTTTCCTTCTCTTACCAGCCTACCAGGCACATTCAGCAGTTACAGTCTCATCACTGGTACAAGAAGCAGGTCTTAGGGTTATTTCATTATTCATGTCCCAGATGGTCAAAGACATGACAAAAGTTATTTTTTTCTCTCTCACTGCATTGGGTTGTAAATAACCATCAGCCCAGCAGGACAGATTACTGATCTTCATAACTGTTCTCTATTTATAGCAAGAAGGATCCCAGAAAAGCAGTAATTAGCCAGTCAGCAGACACACACAGGCCCACAGCAAAAATAGCCAAGGTCATCAGGAGATATCAGCAAATGCAGTTCTAATACAGATCAAAGCAAGCAGGTCCTAAGGTCACCTCAGGCATTGCCCTGGTCAAAGATGGCAAAAGATATCGATAGATATTCTCTCACCCTCTCTCTTCCTGTGTGCTGTAATGGTTTGAGCAGTGATTGGCGGCTCAGCAGAATAGAGCCACAGGTAGGTATTTAAAGGTTAGAAATGCTATAATAGATTTGAATTCTAGAAATGATACCTTCTGAGCCTGAGATATTACCCTGGTTTAGCTGAAATGCTAGACAGTATGGCTTTTGTCTTATTAAAGTGAATTAAAAATCTTTCCTTGCTCAGCCATTGACATGCACTGTACATGTTTGGCCTGGCTATGCAGCATAGCAGGATAGAGCCCTGGTTACAACCCAGAAAACAAAAATTTAACTAGTGGTTCACATGCTAGAAGAGGCAAGGAGGAAAGATGGAAGTAAGTTGTTTGTGCCAGCTCACCCATCCTGGACTGAGGGAGCATTGGCTCTGGTCAGGTAACCACCCCCACGCAATTGAAGCTTGTATGGCACAGAATGGCACAGAACTGAAGACATGGGCCTGAACATTTCAAGCTGTTAATGACATCCAATGTAGTTTGCAGACAGAAACTTACACAAGCAAGTGGAAGACGCCGGTGCTCACATTAGCTACCAAGGGCTCTCAGTGTTGGCACAAAACATCTTCATGGTTGTTTAGATGATGAGGGGAATAAATGAAACTCATATACATTAATGGAGTCCTAATGGTCAGCAGGCATGGTGGCAAAATGAATATTAAAAAAATAGCTGGATACCGATGCAGAATAATCAGACCTGTAACTAGCTAAGGCATCTGCACAGAGCATTCCATGAATATGTCACAAGCTGGAAGTAACTTAGAGTAGGAGGGCTAGGCCAGAACCTTTGTGGACTTCAGTGCTGAGGGCAGGTGGATATATATGATGGGCAAGATGAATAAAATTCTGAATGCCCTTTGGAAACACCTACTGGGTCATTTAACTTTGTAAATTCAACAGGAATGGAATTCAGAGCTTTTCTGATGTATGCAAAGAAGATGCCAGTTAGATCATTTCTGTCCATATCTTCGTACTTTGTTTTTGAAAAGGTAAGGTGGTCAGCATTTGCATTTGTTCTACTGCAAATCCATTCTGTTCATCTCTAAATGGTCTCTGGGAATTCAGCTTTGAGAGGCAGGAGTTTCTTTATAAATGTTAAAGTTTTGATAGTCACTTCCCCCCTTTCTGGAGGTGTTACACTTAAGCCTTTTCCAGAGTCAGGGCTATGTCTCAGCTGATACAGACATTCTGAATTTATGCCTTGAAGGATAATAACAGTATCAACTAATGACATGAAGGTGAAACACACATGCCGGGATAATAACAATTTGGAGCTGCGGTGGTTAAATTGTCCACTCTACAGTAAAAATGTCAGTGAGTAACATTGGAGAACAAAATAAAATATACATATATGAGTGTATTACCAAGCATCGACTTGCAGAAACATTGACACTCATTCAGCTGGCATCTACAAGTCAAATTTCAGTGTGCAAAACATGGTCGCAACTCAGCCAGTTGCAAAAGAAAACAAACTCTCTCCTTTTGCAATCAGTGAACTGTAAAACACTAACAGTAACCCAAACTTTGTCTGCATAGTGATATGGTTAGGAAAATAATTTTTCATAAAGGTACCTCGGGTAACTATATCATCAATAAAACACCACTAAAAGTTGATTCACTAGGCAGGGATCTGGAAACTCATGTAGATAGTAACCTAGAATTTAACCAACATGTGTCCAAGGTAGTAAGAAAATCCTTCAGTGTTGCTCAGCTTATAAGTAAGGGCATATCATCTGGGTCCAGAGAGGTCATAGTACCAGTACATTCAACCCTTATCAGACCCCCTTTGATATGTACCTGTCCAGACACATGCACATGAATTCTTCCCAACCCCTATTTAAGTACAACTTGGACAAATAGATGGGCAATCAGAAATTCACCCCTGGTTTGGCACCTAAGTCACTGATGGACAAAGGCAGTCAGTAAATTACCCCTATATTAATCAAATGTGTGGGTCACATTTGGGTTGTATGGCCCTAGCAGTCATCAGCCTAGAATACACCTATGAACTTATGAATCTATAATGTATAGGGCTGGAGTTAGGGGGCATGTTTACAGTTAGGGTTAGCACACTTGAGTAAGGTGGAACAGAGGGCAGCTTACACAATAGTTTAGAAACAAAACTTCTTTTCCAGTAGACAGACTCCTAACATTACCAGTAACGTCATACGCTTTATGAAACTACTCTTCAGAAATTTCCCTTGTCAGGACCTCATGTTGTTCTATAATCATTTCCGTATTAATTTAAAGGCACCTCTCAGAATTCTGATTTCCTTGACATTTAAATGTCATTCTTTCCATACTCATAATCATTATCCTCATCAGCCACTGTCTATCCCATTTCTCTTCATGGGATGGGGTGTCATGTCAACTGTTGTCACTTCTCTTAATTCAGTACCACTTCCTTACCTTCTTTGACCGTCATGCCTGACTGTCACAGGTTTGCTCGTATACAATACAGCCATCTCTTGGCTTGACATCCTCATTTCATCTTGCCCTCTTCCTGCCTTTTCCAAATCTTCTTTACCAAATCAG
The DNA here is from genome assembly GCF_019279795.1 of Protopterus annectens. NCBI lineage: Eukaryota > Metazoa > Chordata > Ceratodontiformes > Protopteridae > Protopterus > Protopterus annectens. The sequence goes on along the minus strand of NC_056731.1, from coordinate 1,099,428,712 downwards.
CGTCTGCTTTCCTACACATGTGACTGAACATTGTAATCTTTTTTTCTTGACCTTCCCTGCAATTGGGGCTATTTTGGCTTCTGCTCTGATGCCCTCATTTATTCATCTCTCCCTTACTGCACATCCTACCAGCTTTCACAGGTACTTCATCTCCATCACCTCTAGCTTCCTCAACAGCTCTGGCTTCACCATCCAGGCTTCTGTAATATGCATAAGCATTGATTGTACCACTGTCTTGTACACCTCACCTTTCAGTTTCTTTGGCAATCTTCTGCCACCCACTCTCTCTGTCACCCTGTGCCAGTTGGCTGCAGCCCCTCCAATTCTAGCTATGATCTCCTCGTTTAGACTTCCCTTTTCCATAACCACTGCTCCCAGATAACCTGAAGCTGTGAAAGTGTTCCACTATTTTCCATTCTATTTCACTTTTTGCTTCATCTTATTTCCCCAGTTATTCATAATATAAATCATATTTCTTGAGCATTAATCTCGCAATCCCTTATGTATCTCAAACTTTCTTCCGTATGCTATCCATCTTTCTATCTACAGCAGTCCATTATCCTTATCTTTCTTATTCTGTCCACCCTTCGCCAAGGCTATCCTGGCTTAAGATGGCTGCATAATCTGGTAAAAGGACAGACTGACTTTGTTAAAAGTTAATTCATGAACCAAAGTTCCTGCTAAAGCTAAGAGTCAGAGATGGTTTACCTTCATGTGTGTGCATTGCACAAGGGTGAACAGCAATTGTTCGAAAGGCAGTTTGCAAAGTATGCAAATGCCGAATGGAAAAAAGGATCGAATGTGCAATGAGCAAATGCACATTGACATTCGCTCATTGCACATTCGGCATTTTGGGGTAGATTGCACTATAGTGGGGATCGGGAAATGGTCCCTTTCCTCACTGTAGTGCGATCTCAGAGTTAGAATATATAAATTAGGAGGATGTGGAGGGGCGCAGCTCCCTACATGGGGGGTGCAGGGGGCTTGCCCCCCTGCTTTAAACTTCATTACATTTTTTTAGACATTTATGTTCAAAAATCAGCAAATCTGCTTTTCGATTTGCTGATTTTCGAACATTTCAAACTGTCGCTGTTTACATTTTCATGGTTACGATTCGCTCATATGAGCAATCGCACCACTGTGATTCAGCTTTGTAAAGGTAAACTGTCAGAGAAGAAGTTATGGCAGAGACAACAAATCCCTTCTGCAGAAATATAATGAGATTAACATCGAAGAGTAAATGTTCTTTGTTTTAATGTCTTTTGCTGCTGATTTACAATGTGAAGTATACCATAGCACAGTAATTTAAAATCACAAGAAACTAGGTAACATGGAAGCACATACAGCAGAGCTATCTGAGGGGCAACTGGAAATGAGAGTATAACATAAAGTGAGTTGAGATAGGCCATGTGAATGGAAAAGCAACTCTATCAAATATAATCAAAATTGGAAGACAGAGCAGACTGAGATGCTGTAATGTATATAATTAGCATCCCAGATTCCATTCTGCCAACAGAACTGAGAACATTTGTACTAAACATAATCAGAGAAATTATGCACGTTCAGTTACAACTCAATTAAAAAAAAGTATAATCACATCAACCAAGCACTGAGCAGAAGTGATAGTGAAGGTAAAAGTTTTTCAAAAATAACAATCCAGTTAAAAATCGATGTAGTTTAATGAAAGTAAAACGGATAAGCACTTTCACTATAACAGCTTCATCAGATCCATGTTCAAACCTCTTAACAGATAATCTATATATAAGGAGAGCCATATAAAATCAACGAATCATGGTAATTGATTTAACTCAAGCTTCTGCTTAAAGTTACAACATGTTACAGACAGTTACAAGGCACAACACTTCTCATATAGAAACCTATCCACATATAATAACTAAAGTCTCCTATGACATGTAAAAAATATATATGGAAAAAACTTATTGTAGGTACTGCGATATATAATAAATAACTTATTCATACTCAACCAGGAATATTAACAGATCACAGCCTTTCCTATCAGTAAACACCCTAACCTTTAAAAACACAGAATCACATAACAGCATAACATATATAGATACACATAATATATAAATACATGAAAAATATAAAAAATGCAATAGCATATTAATACCTAAAAAATATGTATGTATATATAATATGATAGAACTCATCATATATATATATATATATATATATATATATATATATATATATAGAGTATACAACAGGAAACCATTAAAACCTATTATCATTTAACATGCCTACGCTGCCTCAACCTTGGTTTTATGGATGCCGTTTCATTTAATCCAGAACCCCTATCTGCTCTCAGTCTTATTATCCAGTCACTCTCTTTGCCCTCAGTGAACGTCCTAACGTCACCTCCCCTGGAGGTTGGGGTGATGACTTCTAACACTCTAAAGAGAAATTCATGTTCCTGACCATTCGTGGCAACATGTTTAGCTAAGGCGTTGTGTGGTGTGCCTTTCCTAATATGATAATTGTGTTCTCTCATCCTATCTCTAAGCGGGCGGTTGGTCTTACCCACATAGAAGGAGGAGCACATCTGGTACACTGCTAAATAGACCACATGAATGGTCATACAGTTGGCATCTACAGTAGTATGATATACTCTTTTTAAATCTGGATGAAAAAACTCAACGTTGCTGTCAATAAATGGACAGAAATTACAGTGACCACATGGTCTCGTACAACCGATTTCTGTAGGACGTCTATCCAGTCTTGGATAACACAACAACCTTTTCAGGTTGTATTGGTTCCTGAAAAGAAAATGTGGGGCTTCCCCCACTATCTGCTTGAGATCATCATCAACTTGCAGAACACACCAGAACTTATTAACAATCTCCCTAATATCAGGTTGATCTGATGAATAAACAGTCGGAAACTTAACACAAGATTCAATCTTTCCCATCCCTATACTATTCGGGCCCATAGGTCCAAAATACGGCCTAGCTGTTGTTGAACGTAGATTATTAACCTCATCCAAATACAGAGTGACCTCACTCTCATTGTAACCCCTATCCACTAACCTCTTTCTCGGGTTATCTGATTCATTGGCAAATCCAACATCCATGGGGTTCAGCCTAGAGGCCCTAATCGCCTGCCCTTTCATGATGTTCCTGAATATAAATGGTGGATGCATACTCATTCTCATGAGTGATGAATTACAATGGCAAGCCTTCCGGTATACTCCGGTATTGATAATCTCATCGGATAGCCTTTCCACAAATAAATCTAGGAACTCAATCCTATGGTCAGAGAAATGCATAGTGAACTTGAGGAAAGTGGTTAAACTATTCATCAAGGTATGCATGGAGTTCAATTGTGCTGGTGTCCCTCTCCATAACACAAAAAGATCATCGACAAAACGCCGATGGAACACTACATGCTCCTCAAATAATGTTTCACGAAACAACACATGTTCCTGCCAATAGGGTAAGAAGATGTTGGCATAGCTGTTCGCACAAGGTGTGCCCATGGCTACACCATCACATTGCCTGTAAAAAACATCTCTAAACATAAATAAATTATTCTCAAGGACCAATTCTAGGAAATGTACTATCAAATCAATGTTAAACTCTCCATAACCACTGTGTTTTTTCAAATATTCTAATACATAGGTAAGTCCTAATCCATTAGGTATGACTGTAAACAGGGACTGAACGTGAAACATTACAAAAAGGCAATCAACTATATTCCCTTGTTGTTTGATACAGTCATAAAGGTCAAACAGAAACTGCTTGGAGTCCCATAATACAAAAGCATTGTTGTTCAACACTTGTCTTAGATGTTTTTCAACATAAACAGATAAATGCTCAGTGACCCACCCACGACCGGAAACAATTGGTCTCATGGGTGGATCCTTAGAGTCTTTGTGTATCTTAGGTAGCCCATTTATAACTGGTATAACAGGTGTCTGGATATAAAGGTATTCATATAATTCCTTCCTAATTAAGTTACTCTAAAGGTTAGGGTGTTTACTGAAAGGAAAGGCTGTGATCTGTTAATATTCCTGGTTGAGTATGAATAAGTTATTTATTATATATCGCAGTACCTACAGTAAGTTTTTTCCATATATATTTTTTACATGTCATAGGAGACTTTAGTTATTATATATGGATAGGTTTCTATATGAGAAGTGTTGTGCCTTGTAACTGTCTGTAACATGTTGTAACTTTAAGAAGAAGCTTGAGTTAAATCAATTACCATGATTGGTTGATTTTATATGGCTCTCCTTATATATAGATTATCTGTTAAGAGGTTTGAACATGGATCTGATGAAGCTGTTATAGTGAAAGCGCTTATCCGTTTTACTTTCATTAAACTACACCGATTTTTAACTGGATTGTTATTTTTGAAAAACTTTTACCTTCACTATCACTTCTGCTCAGTGCTTGGTTGATGTGATTATACTTTTTATTTTTCCTGAGCAGTGGTGTTAACCTGGGAAGCAGCATTGTGTCTGATTTCAATTAAAAAAAAGGCAGGGTAAGTCAGAGAGTTTATCACATGCCAGATATAACCTGATGCCAACGTACACTTTCAGAACCAAAGAGTAGCTAATACAGAACAGCAAAAAAGAACTGCTCACCACCCCACCTCTATACTTCTAATATAAACTTTATGATAACCATTTATAATTGTCTCTGGACTTACTTAATACCCATTTTCTGCCCTTCCTCCTCTCATTTCTGTTTCTTTGAATTTCTGCTTACTAATGACAAGGTCTATTATCTACTCGACAAACCCACTAATACACCTCTTCAAATGTTCAGTGTTCACCATCAACTAAATGCATAAATATCTGTTATATTCTAATAGTTTCCTTTATTTCATATGAATGTAATCTAATTAGTAACTGAATGTGTAACTGTTAATGTATATTTTTTGTTGTCTGCTCTTGTGTATTATTGAATGTCTTTTTAAAAATGTTTGTAATATGTTGGAGTTTTTCTTCCCAGGGCCCTGCTGAAAAGGGTGTTTTGACTAAATCCAGTCAGACAAAGCAAAAAGCACAATAAAATAAATGTGTCCCCAGGAAACAGATTTACATTAACATTTGTGTGAGACTGTTCCTCTGAATTGCATGAGCTCAGGAAGGAAAGGGAGCAACTTTGAATCATCATCATCATCAACCCCCTTTTCCCCATTTTTACATAGGGCTGGGGTGTCATATTACCTCTCACCATCTCTTTCTATTCAGTGCCACTCTCCTACCTTCTTTGATGCTCATGCCAGACTGTCATAGGTTTTCTCTCACACAATCCATCCTCCTCTTTGCTGGATGCCCTTGTTTCCTCTTGCCTTCTTCCTGTCTATCCCAAATTCTTCTTCTTCTCCAGATTGTCTTGTGATTTTCTGCACATGTGCCTAAGCCACCGTAATCTGTTCTCTTTGTCCTTTTCTGCAATTATATCTACCTTGGCTTTTGCTCTGATGTCCTCATTTCTTCATCAGTCCAACAGTGTGCATCCTACTTCCTGTCTCACTCATTTAATCTCCATCACATCTAACTTCCTCAACTGCTCTGCCTTTACTATCCACGTTTCTGTACCATACAGTAGTACTGGTCATGCCACTGTTTTGTACACTTTACTTTTCAGCTTCTTTGGTATTCTTCTGTCATATACTACCCCTTTGTGCCCATAGGCTAGAGCCCCTCTGAGTCTAGCTCATTCAGACTTCCCTTCTCCTCAACCACCCCACAGATACTTGAAGCTGTTAGTCTGTTCCACTATTTTTCATTTTACCTCAGTTCTCAGTTTCTTATGATTCCCCCATTTGCTGCCATTGCAGCTGTCTTTTTACAGCTGTCTTTTTACAGCTGTCTTTTCTGTTCTCATTTTCATCCCATGTGCCATCAGTTTTGCATTCTATTCCTCTATCCTTTGCTGAAGTTCTTGCTCAGAGTCTGCCTGTAATGCCACACCATCCACATACAGCAATTTTGTTGATCTGTCATCTCTGACTTGTTTGCTACTGTAGTCCATCACCAGTACGAACTGGTCCCATTCACGTTGTCGAACTCTTACAAGTTTGAACATCATATGGTCGAAACCATATGTTCGAAACTTGTAAAACTTCGAATGTTTCAACAGAGATCTATGTAAGGGAAGCTTTCCCTTTCCTGCAATGTAGAGTGATCTCAGAGTTGGTATATTTAAGTAGCGGGGGTGGGGGTACAGCCCCTCACATGAGGGGTGCAGGGGGGGCTTACCTTCAGGTAAGTTTTTTTTTTTTTTTTTTTTTTTTTTATATTATGTTTTCGAACTTTTAAAGTTCAAACATATGGTGTTGACCATATAGTGTTTGAATTTTTAAAAGTTCAGCAACGTGATATAGACCCATATGAACAGTGGGCTCGGAGCTGAACTCTGATGCACACCAACTCCCACTGGAAAGCCCACTGTGAGACCGAATACTGTTTGTGCTTATGTCACTGGTTCTTTGTCCATAGCCTACACCACTTCTACCAATGTTTCTAGGATGTTGAACCACCACAGGACTGCCCAAATTAGCTTTCTTGTGACCTTATCATATGCTTTCACTTTGCTCACCTCTAACTTCTTCTCAGGTATCTGTCTCACTGCAGACATCAGGTCAGTTGTCCTGCATCATGATCTGAATCTGAACTGCTCATCTCCCATCTTATTTCCTGCTACTCTGTGAATTAATTTATCAGTCTCCCTCGACAGAACTTTCATGCAGAGTTTGATACTTCTGTACTGCCCACACTTGTGGATGTGCCCTTTGTTCTTGTACAGTGGTACTAGTATGCTTATTCTCCAGTCATCTGGGATACACCTTGCTCTCTGTACTGCTATGAGTACCCTCAGGAGCCATTTCTCCCCATCTCACCTAATACCGTTGCCATATCTGCTGTGACCTCATCTGAGCCTGCTCCTTTCCCCCTCTTCATTTTCCTTAGCGTTGTTCTAACTTCTTCTATAGTGGGCTCCTTCTCTTCTTTCATCATTGGCTGTGTGTGGGGCTGTACAGCTTCTGTAGGGTTTTCTTCATTCTGAAGCTGTTATTAGTACTCTTTCCATCTGCCTTTGATTATCTGTAGACTAGTGAGCAGGTTGTTGCTGACATCCCTTATTAAGGGTGTCTGACTATTTTATTTATCATTCTATCTTTGCCTTGCAACCTGATGTAGTTTCTTCGTGCCATCAACTGAGTCATTTTCCCAAAGCTGGTAGAGTGCCTCTGATGCATTGTTCTTTACTATTACAACTTCTTTATTAGCATCTTTGTTAGCCATCCAGTATTCCTTCCTAGCCTGGTCTGTCTTTTCTATCTCCCATTTTTTCATGCACACCTACATTTGTTTGATGACTTCCTGGGCTACTGCATTCCACCACCAGCGTTCCTTATGTACCTTATTTCCATACATGACTCAGTCCCTTATCTCTTCTGTAGTCCTCATGCATGTTGTTTTGAGGTGCTGCCATTCTTCTTCAACTCTACCTATTTCCAATTTTTCTTGAGGTGCTAGAGCCCTGAGTAATTCCTTGAACTGTTGTGCTTTCTCTCCATTCAGCTTCCATGTCTTCAGCCTGGCCTCTGTTGACCTCAGAGCCTTCTCAGACTACTGCTAACAGTTGATTTTGGCAACCAGTGGTTTATGCGCTGGGCTGGCTGTGTCACAGGGGATGACATTGCAATTGCTGATTCTACCCCAGTGCCCTCTCCTTAATAGGAGTAAGTCTACCTGAGTTGCATGCTGGCCACTCTTATATGTGATCCTGTGACTGTCTCCCTTGCTGAATCATGTGTTAGTCCCCATCAAGCATTTGCCAGACAGAAGTCTAGAACAGCCTCTCCTTCTTTATTCTTATCGCCCTGTCTGGGTGCACTCTTATCCTCACTATCACAACCCTGCAGTGTGGCATATGCTGAGATTATGAATACTGCCTTATCATTACACTAGAGTCTGATCGCCATGTGTCTATCACTAATTATAATGACATCCCTCTATTCTAAAGTCTCTCCCTCATCACAATTCCCACACCATTTCTAGCCTGTCCACCTCCTGAGTAGTATACTGTGAATCCCAAGCCAAGTGGCTTTGCTGCACTGCCCTTCCATCTTGTCTCCTGAATACATAGAATGTTCAGCCTCCTCCTTACCATTATATTATCTACTTCCACTTCCAGACTGTGTCTTGTCAATGAACCTACAATGAGTGCAGCAATACTTAATTCATGTTTGGTGGGTTGACTGGTTTTTACATCTAGCTTTTGCTCAACAGAGTTATCTCAGGTAAAATAAGCTGGGCAAGTGGGCACCAGTCAGCCAGTAGCTTACTGACCCAGGGCTGCTGGGTTTTATGGAGGGCAAACACTGGCCAACAGGAGGTGCATTCACCCCTTCCACAACTAGCATGGGTCCCTAGAATAGCTCAGAGTAAGCTGGGTCCGCAACCCATTAATCACCAGCAAATACCCATGCCATTTTTGGCATTAGTTGACATAACTGAATCACCCAGAGTCATATATATTACACCATCGAGTTATTAGTTCTGCCATGGTGTGCAGTCTGTGAGCCATGTTCTCCTACCTTGAGGATACTGTGCACTACAGTACATGCCCAAAGTGGTTGGTCTGTATAACTTTTCCCCTGTAGGACACCATGTAGAGACTGTGCTACTGCCTACAACTTCTTTCTTTGTTGAGTTTGAGATAGAAGCACTAAACGTGTTTTGGGGAATACAAACAAACCTAGCACCAATAAATGCTCACCAAACAAGGTAACCACAGCAAAAAGCACCAAATCCGAACAATGATGGTCTTCCACAAGTTTTATTAAAATTGTTCCTCCCACACAAACACGGTTGACAAGATAAAGTAAAATACTAAAATTCTAAACACAAAAACAAGAAAACAGTGGGTTAAGCGCTTTTCGTCCGGATAATATCCGGACTTCTTCAGACAATACATTAATACACTCAGTGAGTTTAAATAACCTCGTCCTGTAATGTCAGCCAATAAGCTCTCAAATAATACCTTTACGTAGTTTTCAAAACTCAAAGTCATTCCAACATACTGAATAATTTATCTGAACACTCCGATCGCTAAACCTCTTACAAAAGTAAATTGTTGACATAGTTATAACCAAGGCAACATGTTAAATAGACTTTAGTTACTATGTTTAAAGTTGTAATTATACAGGAAAGGCAATTACTAGGTTCATTTTGTAGGCTCCCGATAAGAACTATGAAACCTGACAAGGGAGGGGGACTCGTTGTTATGGGTACTGAGGAGTACATGAGTAGAATGTTAACATTATTAGAGAAGGATACTTATGAGGAAGTGAGTATGAACCAAATGAATGGGGCATATAATAAAATCAGAATGTTCCTAAGCGACTTGTTTATTGATGGGTTGATTGATTACCAACTGAACAACTACTTGACAATGTTGGCACCAAGAACACCCCAATTGTTTGGCATACCCAAGATTCACAAAAGCTTAATAGATCTACCGTTTAGAGCTTTAGTAAATGGTAGGCAATCAATTACCTGCCCTTGTGCGAAGGTAGCAGACACGATCTTGAAGAAATTTGTAGAAAGGGAAAAACAGGTTTGTAAAGACTCATGGTCTTTTTTACAGGAAATTAATATATTAACATTTGACCAGAAATATAATTTTCTCACGGTTGATATCTGCGACTTATACTCATGTATCCCCCAGGACCCGGGAGTTGAATGGGTAGTTGACCATATTAGAAGAAAGGGGGCACCAGACAGTGAGTGCCTTCTGGTTGAACAACTACTGGATATTGTTTTAAAGAATAACTTTGTGTCATTCAACAACAAATTATTCTTGCAAAAGATCGGAGTAGAGATGGAGTCCCCAGTGGGAGCAAGTTTTGCTAACTTAGTGATGGCCTCCTGGGAAACTAAGGTAGTTTTCACAAGTCCTTGGTATAGGATAATTAAGTGTTATAAGAGATTCTTGGACAATATTTTTATCATGTTGGAAGGTGACAGCATAATAGCCGATGAGTTTGTGACATTTTTGAATACCTCTAGCCCTTTCCTTAAATTCACTAAAAATTTCCAAGAACAAAAGATTAGTTTCCTTAATATTGAGTTGAGTAAGGATATTCAAGGTAAGAGGTACACCTCAAAAATATTTAGGAAGAGTACTCACTCAAATTAATTTCTACATTTCACTAGCGCGCACCCGCAACACCAGAAAAAATCAGTAGTCAAGGGGCAACTTGTACGCGCAGCTAGGATGATTACTGTTGAAAAAGATTTTGAAACGGAGTGCAAGGTTTTATTTGACATGTTTATACACAGAGGTTACACTGAAAGATTTTTCAATAATATCTTTGAAGAAGTAATCGATAAAAGAGGAAGGGGGGTATACAAACCAATCCTTAGTAACTGCACTACCGGGGAAGGGGAGTTGGGGGAAGCTTTGGTGAATAGTACATACACGCAAGTATTGATTCCAGAGAATTTAACGTCAGACACGAATCAAATAAATATGAGTTTAAACAATGCAAATAAGAGCTTTGCATTGGCATTTACTTTTACGCATACCCCAGTGGCTTTTGACATACAGAGGATAATAAGGAAATGTTGGTTCTATCTTTCACTGGATAAAGACATTTTTAGTAAAGTTGGGGAGAGTCCAACAATTAGTTTCAAACGAGGCCTAAACTTAAAGGATCTTCTGGAAAAGGCCCCTAGGACTAGGAAAATTGGTGAAGGAACTTTTAAATGCAGGTCATGTAAACAATGCGTCCACACTGATAGTGAAAGCAGGTTTAAAGTTAGGAACGAGGTTTTTTACATTCATGACATTTATAATTGTAATACTAAATCAGTTGTGTATTTAGCAGAATGTCAGGAGTGCCCCGCATTTTATGCCGGTAAGACCGACCGTAGACTAAGGGACCGAATATATGAGCATATGTATGCAATAGATAGGAAGAACCATGATAACGCGCTGGCCCAACACTGCGAGAACAATCCAAACCATATATTCAAATTTAAAATCCTTTCCAAAATTGAACAAAGAGCTAGGAATGGTAATTATGTTAATGAAAACTTGAAAAAACTTTTGTTGGAAAGGAGTGAGTTGAATTGGCAACTGAGGCTGGATGCATGTGGGGAACCTGGACTTAATGGTACTAGTTCAATTGCTTGCATATTGGAAATAAAGAGCCTTTTCAGGTGATTGGTTGGACATGTCGAACTTGGTCCAAGTTATATACATTTAATAGTAAAACTGGTACTATTAATGGCTTATTAAAGTCTAGGTTATAATATGATTTGTTTTTACAAGTAATGGTGTAAACAGCGGGAAAGTGCAGTTGGGCAAAATAGTTATATTTGTAACTAATGGAACTTTAGTTATATGAAACTAATAATAAATAAATATAAATATAAACATACTTATAGACACATTTGTGAGGTTAGGAAATTTTGTTTAGAATTTAGGTAGGTTATAACATTTAGGGTAGGAAACTATAGAAGATGATAAGGCATCCTAATTAGGAAATATAGGTTAAACATCAGATACGGTTTTAGACAGGATTACATGAAACTAGCGTAGATATAGAAAGGGATAGGTGGGTTAGAATTTAATTATTTAAGTTTTGAGAATGTTTTAACAAAACTGGTAGGCTGAATTAGTAAGAAACTTAGTTTAATGTTATTGTTTGTAGGAATGTCTTTGTTACACATTTTTTAACACTAACTACTTAAACAAGTAGATAGGGGATTTTAAGGTAAACAGGGTAACATTGGCTTAAGTTACATTAAAATACGTTACCACAATTTATGACTGAATTGTATATTTTATTATGTAACGTTTGTGTTTGACAGCGACCATAGAGATTAATGGTGGACTATGGTCCAAAATAATTACAACTTTAAACATAGTAACTAAAGTCTATTTAACATGTTGCCTTGGTTATAACTATGTCAACAATTTACTTTTGTAAGAGGTTTAGCGATCGGAGTGTATAGATAAATTATTCAGTATGTTGGAATGACTTTGAGTTTCGAAAACTACGTAAAGGTATTATTTGAGAGCTTATTGGCTGACATTACAGGACGAGGTTATTTAAACTCACTGAGTGTATTAATGTATTGTCTGAAGAAGTCCGGATATTATCTGGACGAAAAGCGCTTAACCCACTGTTTTCTTGTTTTTGTGTTTAGAATTTTAGTATTTTACTTTAACTTGTCAACCGTGTTTGTGTCGGAGGAACAATTTTAATAAAACTTGTGGAAGGCCATCACTGTTTGGACTTGGTGCTTTTTGCTGTGGTTACCGTGTTTTGGGGAATAGAATGAACCCCACAGAGACACAGGGATGACATACAAACTATATAAAGGCATTGGACAAAGGTCAGGATCAAACCTTATACCTCCTGCATTGGAGGTGAAGATGTTAATCATTACGCCAATGGGTCATTGATAATGCTTTTACTGAGAATGAGAAAGAAATAAAATGAAACAGAAAAACATCACAAAGTTCTCCAAATCTGTCAGTCTTTCAATCTATAATGATGGCTCCTCATCTTCCTCTCATGATGTCCTTCTGCAAACATATTACAGCATTTTGTGAAATGTAATGGGTAGCTTACAAACAGTAACAAATGGAGGATGACAGCAGACTGCAAGCTAATTGAAAGAAGTAAAAAAGGAGGCATTAAGAGATCTCCAGTGACAGGAGGTGATGACATAAAGATAACGTCAAAGGGAATTTGGGAGACGACTACACAGGATGCATAAGAATCCAAAATAAAAAGGCATCACTGATGTATTTGTCTGCTACTAAGGTCAGTGGTCCAGTGCTTCATTCAACAGGGTAAAGGCTATTTGCAAAACAATGCCTGAAACATAAAAGGGGATAGCATCGGGGAAGGAGATGAAGGTGCTTCAGCAGAGACCAGTAGTGAATGTTGTTGCATTATCACCTGGAATGTAAATAGTTGTTACCACACCATAAAGGGAAAGGCAAAGGCAATATTTCAGAAAGCAAAAGGGAGAGAGGACAGGGACTTATTTTGCAGGAAGAAGTTAAAGATTTCAGATGTATAAACAATAAAAAACAAAGACTTTCAGGTAGTTGCTCTGGACTACAATGCAGAAGTCGTGAGCATGGACTGGTAATTTTCTTTTTTTTCAAAACATTTTTATTGATCATTTAACATTAAAACAACTACTTACAAGAATAGAAAAATACACGAACATTATAACTTTCAATCATACCTCGCAACTGTCCATGTTTTTGCAGTATGTCCAGATTTTTGGCTCAAATTTTTGGTCTGTTCCTCCTAAAATGTGTAATTTTCTGGCAAATTACTAAAATGATCTGAGGATCTGAAGTCTCTAAATAATTTCATATACTTGAATTTCAGACTTTAAATCCTTCAGAAAATGTATGTTAATACAAACTCTTTTACTCTAGCAACTTTCTAAGTATATAAGAGCAATATTTAAAATATGTCCCTATTTTGGGGCATTTGTCGCCCCATTTTATCAGGCTTTGTCCAGATTTCTTGCACTTAGAGGCTGAGAGGTATGCTTCCAATATACAAATGCACTTAATACATCTATACATAATAACATCCATATTAATCTGTTCTCTTTATACAAACATTTTCAACCATATTTCAAACATATTCCAACAACTGAAGCTAGGGCTTCTACTTATGGCTATAAAACTGAAAATAATGACTGTAGCAAATAAATCCAGCCAAGTAAAACTCAGAAATAAAACTAAAAAAAATGTCCCAGGAGCTGCAAAGAAAATACTTTAATGCATAAATACCAATAAGTTTTCACAAAATTGTTTTATCAAGTAACATATACAAGACTGATCATTAAGTGACTTAATATACAATTTAAATTTATATGAACATTAAACTCTATTAAATCACTTCCTATATTGCCTAGCTTTTAGCAAAGGTTTAGTACTTACATAATCATTTAGCATAGGATATTTATCTGCACAAAATACATTTATATTCTATATTCTCCATTTCAGTTATTATGTCACCCCCCTTTTTTCTTTCAGTACTAACCCACAGTGCACTGCAATTAAAGTAGTGCATTTCTCCAATTTCACTTATATGTTTATATAAAGCATTTGTATGAATATGTCTTGGGATGTCTGATAATGTTCACCAATCCATTTTCAATTTCCTATTAGTTTTCCCAAAATAATAGGCTTGACAGGTCATATTGCAATATACACAAAATGTTTGGAATCACAGTCTGCGAAAGTTTTAAATGTAAAGCATCTGTGAGTTACAAGATGAAGGAATGTCTTACTTTTATAACTGTACCTACAAAATGACTTCATGAAAAAGTACATTCCCTTTGACTATCCTATAACATATATTTTGTTTTAAATTCTGCAATCTATTGTAACTACATATAGGCTGCTCTGATAAGTATTGTCTTAAAGCACTGACACAGTTAAAAATATATGCCAATACATTCTATTAATTTCCCATACAGTGTTAGTTTGCCTGTTATAGGTTAATGTCAGCCTCAGGCATTCTTTATTATTAATTATTCTTCTCTCAGATGCATGTATTGAAAAAAATATTGACTTCTTCAATTTTGTTCCAATGTCACATATCTTTTCTTTTGTAATAGAACCTGTTGATTATAGCCTCTCATATTAAAATCATCAAATACATCACTTGTCTGTTTAGAGACTCTGACCTCCATTTCTGTGTGAGTCCTGTCATTCTGCTAAATGCAGCTATGCATCATATCATCAATGAAAACAGATACAGTCATTCCCAACACCCCCACAGTTCAAAGTGTAATCACTTGCAGAAAATCAAGCCACACAAAAATTCATTTAAAATAATGAGTTAAAACACACAATCAGAGGATTCTGTCATAAAGCCGAAAGGACAAGAATGCGAGTGTTCAGATAATACTAACATAATGCTTCAGGTAATAGACAATAGTCAGTACTGTCTTTGTTGTTAAATAATACACAATTCTCACTGAAGAAATCAGGAAAAGTTAAACCTAAGGTACTAAACTATGAAACCTTGCATTGCTGTATATCATTGCATACATATCTAGTTACTAATATGTTAAAGTGAAGAAGAAGTAATATATCATTCTTTCATAATGCCTCATTTGCAAAATTAAATACACTGCCCATGGCAAAAGCAATTGCTTTAGTTTTACCACTGAGAAAAACATATTTTTCCTATTTTGGAGCATATAACATAAAAACAAAGCTAAAATGTTTATTCAAGCACACGGCTGCATCATACTCAAGTAGGTTTGCATTGTGCGCTTACTACATGCAGGTGTTGGGGGACATTGAATGTCACCAATGGAAGCCAGATAGCATGCTGTTTTTGTTTATCTTCCTCGCAGCTGTCACTTTTCATCCGAGTACAGCTGTGTTTGTAAAATACCTCTGCACAGAGAAGCATCTTGTTTTCATTGAACATTCCTCTTATCTCCCTTCATCTCTAGTTGATTCTTTATTCTGCACACTTTTAACAAGCAACTCGACTTCTTTTGATTCATTCTTTCTTTCATTCATTATTTGTTTGTTTATTTATCAGTCATCTCTCTGTTTGTCACTATTTAACAGCTTTATTCTTATTTTTTTATTTATTTAGTGCTATTTGTTAATCATGTGGATGATCTGGTCTCTTAACCCTTTTTAACCACAACCCGAGCGCAATGATTAAGAGTATACATGAAAACATATATAACACAACAGCATGCCTAGGCACTAGTATTTATAGTCACAAAGCAAATCACATATACAAGATTGACAGAATACAGTTGGAGTAGCATATATCCTATGTTCCTTATACAAAACCTTACATACATTTAATAGCATGCCACTCCTTCTTTAATGTACCACACAGTTCATACTCTGTTACTGTCTCCTGTCTCCCTCAATATTATATGTCACTGTGTTTCCTATCAGACTAAAGTCTATACACTGGCAGTCTCAAACCTCTGTCCTTATGGCATTTCCAGCAATATTCAAACATCATGAACTACAATGTAGAATGAACATTAAGGCCCAGTGTGGTACTCTCTCTTCCTCTGTCACACCAGTTAC
>NC_056731.1:1099392606-1099407606 GCF_019279795.1 Protopterus annectens | reverse complement strand
GAATATTTTCACACAGTATTAATCACACAGTATTAAGGCTTTAATATGCATACCTACAAAAGCACAGCAACAAATATGTTTTAATTAATCGTTAATGTTATTGTGACACTGTAGAGCAACACAGCACATACATGTCATAATGGGTCAAGAAAGGACTGGCTGTAGTTATTTAAAAAATTGCTTTTGTGCACCACAGAATAATTTTATCCTATAACCCATAACCAGAAGAAAAGTCATTGCATAGTCTGTTAAAGCAACTTTCCTAGCAGATAACCTGAGTTTGCACTATCTCAGCAGAAAAGAAACTCATGAGACAAGGCAATAACCTGTAACCAGAGGAAAAATGATTGCATAGTCTGTTAAAGCAACTTTTCTAGCAGATAAACTGAGTTTGCACTATCTCAGCAGAAAAGAAACTCATGAGACAAGGCATATTGATCTGTATCATCAGAGGAAAATCCACAGAATCACAAAATAGTTATCAACAATTTAGAGGGTTATGGTCGAGTCACTTATCATAGCCATGTTATTATATGTGCAAGACATGGATGCTGAGGTGAATCTTGGTATTCATCTTGTAAACATGTAATAACTGGTTTAATCAGTGAGACCCAATCATAATTCTTTGTAGTTCATGGAGTTTTATCTACTCCATGTACTACCTGTTACAAATAAAAAGCAAAAGTGTTTTACCTGCTTTGAAAACCAGTAAAGCACTTACAGAGTGCTGTCACATAGACAACAAGCGAGGAAAAATATCAGGGACAATTTTTAAATACTGCCCTAATTTAAATAAGTGACTTACAGACTAACATCTGTAAACTTATGTGGACATAGAAAGAAAGATACTCGAGGACCGATGCGAGTAAAGGAACATACCTTCCCTTACACCTGAGTGTAACAACACTTCGGGGATGTGTAACATTTGTTACACACCTTTGAAAATGCTGTTATGGTTGAGTTGTGCACTACAGAATTGCAGTCCAGGTTTTTTCCAGTTCTGGAGAGAAATCACAGTGTTCCATGCAATACATGAGTGTTGATCACTAGCGTAATAATGTTAAGCCTAGTACTTGCAGCAGTTGTTTTCTTTATTTCTTTTGTTCATTCTAACTTGCAGGCAATAGCTCATAACTCTATCATGCAATACACAATATTTTAACATAAGCTTTTCATTAGTATTCACATTATATGCTATTCATATATTCTTATGAAAAATGTGCCAGAGCTGTCTAATTCATAATTGTACATCTTTCAAATCACTTTTGCAAATCTATATTTGCAAATACTATTTGTTGACAATGTAAACTTGCAAGTGAGTGTGCGTGCATGGACACACACACACACACACACACACACACACACACACACACACACACACACACACACAGTCAAAGCTCCCATGTTAGACATACCATGAAAATCTCATTCTTGGATTGTTGTAGATTATTAGATGTCAAACTATACTACATAATTTGCCAAATAAAATCTCTTTTAATATAATTTTTAGCAAATAAGTGTCAAGGATGTTAAAAATTAAACTGGATAACAAGGTACTGCAAGGGTAAAGTTTTTTCAGTATCCACATCAATGAAATGAGTAGCATTTCATGAATATAAATAGTATACTTTTTCCTTATCGACCAAAAGAGACATAGTATAATTTTTCACATTTCCTAAAAAGTATATGAATAATTTTAAAACTAAACATGACAGTGAGATGCTATGAGTGCAAAAAATTCAAATACATATAAAATGAGTGGTATTTAACACATACCCTGCATTTTTTTTTTTTTGTAAATGGTCAAAAATATTGGGTAGAGTTCAAAAATATGGTGTGCATGGTACAGAACTAGTATCTGTGGATAACGTGAGAAAACATTGACAAGGTATTCAGTTACACGTTTAAGTTGGCATAACCTATCTGCTATGGTGCTGCATACCTATTGTGGAGTAATGATGGAAATGAGCTTGCATACATTATTAGAGGTCGGTGCATGGTTCAAAGTGCACTTCAAAGGGTAAAAGAACACAATCTTGCCCTAGCAGTGCTACATCAACAATCATTGCAACTATCCATCCAAAAAGCCTTGATAATCCCCTTCCAAAAGATCTGTTCTACTAATCTGTGGCATATACAGTTGCCTGACTGTATCTTCTTATCTTGTCCTTGAACACAGAATTCAGTTCATTCACTTTTGACCAGGACACTATATGCATGCAATGTGTAAGTGCATATATATATATATATATATATATATATATATATATATATATATATATATAAGCACTTTACTATCTCAAAATACTGAAATCTCGAATTTCAGTATCTCGAGACAAAAATGCCAAAAGTGCAGTTGAGCAAAACTGCACTTGATCAAATTCAAAGTGTCGAATTCATGGTTGTGGTGGCGCAGTATGTGGGATTGGCTGTGTTTGTGAGGTGCGGTGTGCTGTGGGATATGGTTTGCCTGCCGTTGTGTGGATATATGTGGAAATTTGGGTAAGTGCTGTTTTTTTAAGGGTTTTGGGTAGGGATCTGAGTATATGTGAGTGTGTTGGGAGGTTTTAGGTGTAGGTTAGGGTAAGTAGGTAAGAGTGTGAGTGTGTAAGTGTTGAGAGTGGTGCTGTTTGTACGTATGTGGTATGTGTTTGTGCAAGGTGAATATAGAGTATGTAGTAGTGGGTTTAGTGTCTTTGTCTTGTTAGTGCGACCGTGGAGTTTGTATATATAAGTAGCGGGGGTGTGGGGTCGGTGCAGCCCCCCCCACATGGGGGATGCAGAGGGCTTCCCCCCGCTTATATGTAGGGTAGGTGCATGTATTTGTGTTGTTGTGTTTGTGTGTGTTTTGTTGGTTTGTTGTAGTGTGGGGATGAAAGTGTATGTATGTTTGTGTGGTGGAGGGTGTATTTAAAAGTCGCGATTTTGAATTTTGTGCTTTTGGGGTTTTGATATTGTGAATGTTCAGCTTTATAGTCTCGAGATACTGAAATGTGAGATTTCAGTATTTCGGGATTATAAAGTGAATATATATATATATATATATATATATATATATATATATATATATATATATATATGTCACTGTTAGAATGTCGAAACCCGGTTTATCGAAACTATGTTTTGGCGGACACAATTTAGCGAAAGTGCATTTTATCGAAAATGCACTTTCGCTAAATGGGGAGTGGGAAATTAAAGAAGGCATGCAGTCTGCATGCACCGTTAGTTGTAAATTAATGTATAGTGTTGATTAACAACTAACAAAGCTATCGCTGACATCGTGCTACAGTGGGGACAAGGGAATATTCCCTTTTCCTCACTGTAGTGCGATCTCGGATTGAGAATAATAAAGTAGGGGGGTGTGGGGGCATGTTTAAAGTAATTTTTTTTTTACCTTTGATTTTTTAGCGAAAGTGCATAGTCGACAATATGCACTTTCGCTAAAATGTATTATAGGAAACACAATTCGCTGGATTGTGTTTTCGATAATACAACAGTGACCCATATATATATATATATATATATATATATATATATATATATATATATATATATATGGGTCTACTTTGTTTAGTTGAATCTCATTTCACTGAATTTAATTTCACCCCGACCGCTTCACTGAAAACACAAATTACTGAAAACTCGATCCTGTAGTTAGTATATATAGTTGGGGGGGGGTGGTGAAGGGTGTAGCCCCCTACTTAGTTTGAGTACATATTGTCTTCTGGAGAGAGTTAGTCATTGGTGTTGCAGCTATGCATGTCTATTGTTTAAAATGTATTGTTTTAAAGTTTTTGGTAAAATACAATATAAAACAAACAAGGTGAGGGGCTACGCCTCCCACACCCCCCAGTGTGGAGGGCTCTGCCCCCACACCTCCCCCTAACTATATATACTAACTCCAGGATTGCACTACAGTGGAGAAAAGGGCATATACCTTTTACTTGCCTAACAGTACTCTACACAGTGCCATATATACTAACTGCAGTTCAGTGAAATGAGATGCGATTCAGTGAAATGAGTTTTCAGTGATGTGGTCAGGGTGAAATGAAATTCAGTGAAATGAGATTCAATGAAACAAAGTAGACCCATGTATGTGTATATAAATATATATATATATATATATATATATATATATATATATATATATATATATATATATATATGTATATATATATATATATATGTATATATATATATATATATGTGTATATATATATATATATATGTGTGTGTGTGTGTGTGTGTGTATGGGTCTACTTCACATGACTGAAAACTCAAAATATTGAAATTCATCTAACTGAGACCACAATATCTAATTTTCAAAATACTGAAAACTCATTTGACTGAGTCTCATTATACTGAAAGCTTAAAATGCTGAATGTCAAAATACTGAATTTTAAGCCATAGACATGACGTGTGTTTCTCTTCACCTGTAACTTGCTTGTGATAAAAAATTACTGTAACTTAAAGTGCCAACTGTCAGAATACAGACAGTAGCATTGAAAGTAGTGTTGTAGTATTTCTAAATGTGGCTGTGTTTCTTTATATTTTTATGGGACGTATCTAAAGTAATATGGTGGACATTTCGTGGTCACAGCAGACGTGGCATTGTGTACAGTACTGTAAGGTAAGTAAAAGGTATATGCCCTTTTCCCCACTGTAGTGTGGTCCTGGAGTTAGTATATATAGTTGGGGGGTAGAGGGAGTAACCCTGCACATTGGGGTGTGTGGGGGGCATAGTCCCCTGCCTAGTTTGGTTTAATATTGCCTGTTTTTTGTTAAGAGGATAAGTAAGCAGTTTTTAAGTTTTGGAAAGAGTTAGTCATTAGTGTTGTAAGTGTGCATGTCTATGCTTAAAATTCTGTATTTTGAAATTCAGCAATGTAAGCTTTCAGTATAATGAGACTCAGTCAAATAAGTTTTCAGTATTTTGAAAATTAGGTATTGTGGTCTCAGTAAAATGAAATTTAGTATTTGGACTTTTCAGTCATGTGAAGTAGATCCGTATATATATAAATATATATATATATATATACACATACACAATCAGAAGTGCATGGGTATGCTCCAATCTACTATCTAGTGAAAAATGAAGCATTACAGAATATAAGGTGACATTTATAGCTGTGTCTCACTGCCCTTGTACCAATAGTAGCTAAATGATGCCCTTCTGATAGACCGGTCATGCATTTTACTAAAGTGATTCAGCTGCTAATGACACTGTACTTATCATGGGTACAAACATTGACAACATGTGTATTATTGTCTGCAGGAATAAGGAAGGAGAAATGTTAATGAGACACATCTCCTAAATGGAGCATGAAAAATCAGAATAGGGTTTAGTGCCCTAAGGCTTACCTGAGTTGCCCATGAGATCAGTAGCAAACTGTAACTATTATTTACTAGACATAGTTCTTGGATGTTGTTTGAGGCAATCACTGTACCATAATGGATGTTATGCACAAAGATGTAGCTATGTATCATCATAGTACTCTGCAGCTTTCCTGTTATTTGATAACCTATCAGCTGCCCTGCTACGTGATACTGTAATAATACAGGAGTCACTGGTATCCTCAATGAGAAAAAAGTAGACTAAAGGAGCACATTGTATATTCTGGTATATGCTGCTCATGAAACATTCATGACAGCTCATACATATACAGAGCATGTATACCCAGTTGGGGAAGTGTCACTGACAATGTATCATCAATCACTACACAAACGTGATAGTGCAGCTTGTGAATGACTGCTGCACTACACATTACTCCAGGAAGTACACTAGGCACAATTCATTTAAGTGTGATAATTTACTGCCCACAATTCACACATTCTGTGGAACAAAAGAAGTCGAAGTGCTCTGGATTATGGTCTGACAAATATCTCTGAATCAGGCTCATTACATCAAAAATCAGAGTTTCCCTCATTAAAAAATGGTTGCGAATAACTTAAAAACTAAAGCTCATGCCAGTCATAACTGCAAAAATGATTAAACTTATATACAGCTATAGAATAGTACATTTGTGTACGCTTACCATAAATGTAGATGTTCAAGTGTATTCACTGTTGCAGTCATTACATTTGGGTAATCTGCTGGCAGGTTGCCCTCAGTTGGCCTGATTAATAAAGTCTCGGGTCCTGCATCGGTTGCTGTCCCTTCTTCCATGACTTCAGGTAGTCAGGGGTATAAAACATACAGCCAACGCCATTTTCATCAGTTTTTCTTGCCCCAGATGTCAGGTGCCCCCCAAATGGGGAGCAAAATATAAATATATATATATAAATATATATGCATTTAATTTAGAACACAAATATACCTCCAAATAAAAGCAAATACACCAAAAAGGCTTTTGAGCATAGTAAAACAAAGAAGAGATATAGTAAAAGAAAAAACAGGGGGCTGGCAGGTGGGTAACCAGGACTGCAACAGTGAATGCACTTGAACATCTACATTTACGGTAAGTGTACACAACTGTACTATGTTCTTTGTGTTTTACTGTTGCAGTTATTACATTTGGGTAGAATCCCAAAGCTATGGTTGGAAGGATGGAATTATACAGCATTAGGAGCAGCTATAAAGCCCTGCAGGACAGCAGTGGTAAAACCTGCTCTGGATTTAGAGAAGAGAGGTAAATGGTAATGTTTGGTGAACGTATGAACTGAGCTCCAGGTAGCAGCTTCTAGAATGTCTCTGGTAGGAACCCCTCTAAGAAAGGCTGCAGAAGTAGATGCAGCCCTGGTGGAATGGAATCTGATCCCCTTGGGAACAGGTTTACCATGGGGCATGTAGCAGAAACGAATATTATGGCTTATCCATTTTGAGATAGTCTGCTTTGAAATAGACTTTCCCTCTGCCCCTGCAGCAAATGTCACCAGTAATTGCTCAGATTTTCTTAGAGATTTTGTCCTGTTTAAGTAGAATCTTAGTTGTCTGTGTACATCTAATGAATGCAGAATCCACTCACCCATGTTCTGTGGATTTGGGAAAAAAGTTGGCAGATGAATGGTCTGATTAAGAGCCACACTAGATACCACTTTAGGCATAAAGGATGGATTGGCTCTGAGTGCCACCCTGTCTGGGTAAAAGATAATAAAAGGCTCCACTGCCATGAGAGGCTGGAGTTCTGAAATCCTTCTAGCTGAAGTGTCTGCTAAAAGCAAAGCTGTCTTCCAAGAGAGAAATGTTATGTCTGCAGTAGCAGCTTGCTCAAAAGGGGGTAGGGTGAGCTTTTCCAACACAAAATTGAGGTCCCATGCAGGGAGATGGTGCTCTCCTGGGAGGTCTTAATTTTTTGGTCCCTCTAAGATACTGCTTTAGCAGGGGATGAGAAAAGAGGGGAGGCTCTGCATTGTAATGAGCAGAAATGGCAAAGGCATGGATTTTTATGGAAGAGAAAGATAGGCCCTTGTGAAGCATCTTAGTTAAGTATTGCAGAATCTGAGGAATATTGGGCCTTGATGTGATTACTCCTTGTGCTTGGTTCCAGGCACATAATCTTTTCCATTTATCAGCATAAGATTTTCTAGAACTTGGCCTTCAAAATGACATCCATCACAGGTTTGCTGAGAGATGTAACTGGTGGAATTAGTTGATTAGCCATGCTGCGAGATTCAGAGTTTGGAGCTGAGTGTGCAGAATTTGATAGTTCCGCTGAGACAGTAGATAAGGTGTCTGAGGCAGGTACCACGGAGGAAGGTGTGACATATTGCATAGGTGCAGGTACCAGTGTTGGTGAGGCCAGTATGGAGCAATCAAAATCATTTTTGTTTTTTCCTGTCTGACTTTTAGTAAGACCTTGGAGAGCAGAGGCAGAGGGGGAAAGGCATAGACTGATAGGTTTTTCCAGCTGAAGGATAGAGCATCCACTCTCCAAGCTTTTTTGTGATGAATCCTTATGCAGAATTTGTCCAACTGAAAGTTTTGGAGTAAGGCAAAAAGATCTATGTCTGGGCTCCCCCATTTGCATGTAAACATGCTGAAGATTTGTGGATCCAGTTTCCATTCGTGTGGGTCCATAAGATTTCTGCTTAGTTCGCCTGCCAGAGTATTTTGCTTTTCTGGCAGGAATTGAGCTTGAAGATGTATTTGATAAGTCAAGGCCGTGTTTCATAAAGCCATGGCTAGTCTGCAAAGGGGGTAGGAATGGGTACCCCCGTGCTTGTTTTTGTACCACATGACTGTGGTGTTGTCTGTCTTTATCAGTAGTTGTCCTGGATAAAGATAGTCCTTGAAGGCTTTCAGAGAATTCTGTACAGCTAGCATCTCATTCTGGTTTATATGTAGGTGCATTTGATTTGGGCTCCATTGGCCCTGAATGCATCTCCCTGCCATATGCGCCCCCCCAAGCATAACCTGATGCGTCTATTATCAGGGTTTGTGTGGCGGGGGGTGGAACGAATGACAGTCCCTTGTTTTGGTGACAGGCCTCTGCCCACCATAGGAACTCTAGCTGCAGGCGAGGAATGATAGGAATCATTATTTCCAAGCTGTGACAATGTTGACATCATAAGCTTTTTAGGTACCATTGAAGTTTCCTCATATGCAGTCTTGCATATGGAATTATTAGAATGCAGGAGGCCATGAACCCCAAGGCCTGCAGAATTTGTCTTGCAGATAGCTGGGTTTTTGTGGCCACATTTTTGAAGTAAGTCATTAATTGAATTTGTTTTTCTGGCATAAGGTAAGTCATCTGGGCAGTTGTATTCAAGCTTGCACCCAGGAATGTAATTATTTGAGAGGATACCAATTGTGATTTATTTTCATTTATGGTGTACCCTAGATAAATTAGTAGCCTGTTCACAAATGCCAGATGTTTTAGAAGAGTGTTCTTGTTTTTTGCCTGAATTAGACAATCGTCCAGGTAAGGATAAATTTGAATGTTTCTTTGTCTGCAAAATGTGATTACTGGTGCCAGGCACTTTATGAAGACCCTGGGCATAGTAGATAAGCCAAAGGGCAGTGCAGAGAACTGGTAATGCAAATAGCCTGCTTTGAAGCGGAGGTATCTTCTGCAAGATTCCCTGATTGGGATATGCAGCTAAGCCTCTTTTAAGTCTAGAGTTACCAGCCAGGCATCCTTGCCTAGCATAGGCAGATAAAGGTGGTGCTGTGGTTATTCTGGACATGGATTACTACATCCAAGAGGGTCTTCGACAATTGTCGGACTCAAAATGTTACATGTATATGGGCATACATCCTACTCCTACATTCAAAAAGGAGATTGATGCATTTTTGCAGAATGCAGTTGAAGAAGGGATTATATCATTCAGTACAGCAAAACATCTTATGGTCAAGGACCCATGTAAACAAGTATTATATTTACTACCCAAAATACATAAATCTTTGACTTCTCCACCAGGAAGACAGATTGTTTCTGGCCATGGCTCATTGACGGAACCCCTATCAGTGTTTCTCACACAACAATTGCAACCACTTCTAGTTCATGTTAGAGCAAGGATCAAAGACACAACACAATTTTTGCAGATCATAGAGGAGACACAAATCAAACCGGACTGGTTACTATGTACACTGGATGTTAAATCCCTATATACAAGCATTCCACATTGGGCAGGATTACAAGCACTCCAGTTTTGGCTTGATAAGACAAATCTATACCTACCTGGCTTTAATACACTACTCATTTGTATGTCTGAGCATGTTTTAAACAAAAACATTCTATACTTTCAAGGGGAATGCTACTGGCAACTACAGGGCACCGCTATGGGAGCATCATTTGCTCCAATTTATGCGGACTTGTTTATGGCCTACCTAGAAGAATGTTTGATATACGATACATCACACAATATCTATTTGGTAGAAATGGACATTTGCCGAAGATATCTGGATGATTGCTGGATGGTGTGGCGTGCAGATACTGAATATCTCCAAGAATTCATTGATTACCTCAACAATAATGTGTGGGGTATTGAATTTACTGTTAATAGTAATTTAACATCAATTGAATTTTTGGATGTCACTGTCTATAGAAACCCGGACAATACATTGGGTACCAAGATACATCGGAAATATCCAGAATATAACACACTATTACATGCACCAAGTATGCATCCACGCCACACTGTCCGCAATATTCCAAAATCCCAGTTTCTTCAGATGAAACGTATCAGTTCTTCGTTGGATGATTATGAGGATGCCAGTTTGGACCTCACTAAATGATTTTTGGATAGAGGATATCGCCCATTTGATATAACATCAGCTAAAACATGCTCGGACAGACAATCTAGAACACAGTTATTGGAATATAAGACTAATAAAGCCAATAAAGCGGATTGCGTCTTAAGATTTGTAACCACCTACGGGAAAAACCACCAGATTATTAGAAATATTATGGACAAAAATTGGAACATCTTGCTTGCCAATGACTATCTCAGGCAACAACTGGGTCACCGGTGTCAATTTTCATATAGAAGGGGTAGAACACTGGGTTCTATTTTTTCACATTACAAACACCATGACAGTGGGGGAGCAAAATATAAACAATTGACCATGAGTGGAAATGAATTGGTGGGCACCTTTCCATGTGGGCACTGTATGTCCTGTAATCAGGTTAATAAAACTAAACAGTTTAGCAGTGCCAACACAAGTAAAGTGTATGATTTAAGAATTTTTGGGAATTGCTCTAGCAGCTGGGTAATTTATCTTGCCACATGTCAGTGTTCATCTTTTTATGTAGGCAAAACATCACGCTCACTTAGGATCAGGATTGGTGAACACAGGAGCAATATAAGGAATAAGAAAACCACAAATGCTTTGTATCAACACACACTCAAACATCCTACAGCTAATTTTATGTTTACTGTCATTGACCGTATAGTGGGGGACAGAAGCCATCAACAAGGTTGGGAGAATACACTCACCTTTAAAGAAAAATATTGGATAATTCATCTTGGAGCCTTGTTTTCTCCAGGTCTTAATGACCATTTATGAAGTATAGTTCTTCTAGGGGTTGTTGTCCTATTGGAACACAACACTAATGGCTCACAGATGCTTATCAGTATTCAATATATTATAATCATCACCATATATTGTGGTCAGCTGTATACTTCCTCATATAGTTCTCTTTTTTATTACTTTTGTTAAGACAAGCAGCAGGTATACACCATATATACCCTTTCTCACTATTGTATACTTTTGTTGAATTTAATATGACATTTCTAAATCATATCCAGTAGGGTTTTTTATTTTTATTCTTGATACCTAGTGGATGTCTATATGACTATTGATTTAGTTATATTTATTTTTATTTTTGTCCCATATCTTTGATGTAACTACTGATAGTATATACTATGTTATTGTTACTATTTTCATACTGTATTTTGTTGTTTCATTTACATCATTTTGATGTTTGTATAAAGTGGAGATTTAAGAGAAGTAAAAGATTTCATGTTAACATAAATTATAACTACTAACATGATTGGTTGACCTATCATGTATCACTATATATAAAGTGTGCTTTATGCAAGGTTGGCACAGTTATCTACATACTAGCTTCACTGAGGAAGGCTTTATGCCGAAACCGGTTTGAATTTGATGTTGGACTGTTGATTTGGACATTTTTATGTCCATTCCTTGATGTAATAAAGCGTTGGAACCACTTTGCTGGCCATTTGTGTTTTTTCAGTAATTGTTGTAGAGTCAGCATCTTGAATTTTGGAATGTCCAGAAATTTATTTAGAATGGATAAGTCCAGAATTGGACGCCATGATTTGTCTTTTCTGGGTACCAGGAAAAGTCTTGAATAAAAACCTTGTCCCTTTTCCTTTTCTGGTACTTGCTGAATAGTCCCCATATTCATGAGGGACATAACTTATTTCTGGGCCTCTGCCCACTGATTTGGAGGCAGATCTGGCCATCCGTTTGGGATTGGCAACGTGTGGAAAGGAAATCTGTGTCCCTGGGATACTATATTTAAAATCCACTTGTCCTGGGTAATTAGTTGCCAATTTCTTGCATGAAGTGCCAGTTTTCCAAAAAAGATAAGTGCTTGGTGATTGCAGAGGAAAGTCATTGAGACTGTTTACCGTAGGAAGGTGCCTTGTTACTTCCAGATTTGGAGTTGGAGGCACCCCATTGTTTTGTTCTATAAGTTCCTTGTGACTGAAACCTGGAGCCTTTGGAGTGTCTGGGTTTGACCTGAGCAGAAAGGACCAATTCTTAGTAGGCCAGTGCCTACTGAACCTGGGTGGCTGCACTTGTAGGAAATCTTTTACAGTTTGCATAGATTTAGCTTTGTCTTCCATCTTTTTCAAAACTTCTTCTGCCTTATTACGAAATAGACTGCCCTGTTGTAAAGGAGCATCAAACAATTTTGCTTTAACATGATCAGGCAGATTTTGCTCCTTGAGCCAAGCATGCCTTCTTATCACAGATCCAGTTACAGAGGCCCTGCAAGAGGCCTCCAAG
Organism: Protopterus annectens; assembly: GCF_019279795.1. Lineage (NCBI taxonomy): Eukaryota > Metazoa > Chordata > Ceratodontiformes > Protopteridae > Protopterus > Protopterus annectens. The sequence continues at coordinate 1,099,395,182 of NC_056731.1, read as the reverse complement.
GAATCAAAACCACATTGCAAAGTATGCTTTCTAACTTGTTCTGCTGAATGCAATAAATCTTGCAACTCTTTATTTTCCACAGAGTCAAAAATCAACATAATTTTCTGTTTAAGTAAGCCCATGACATGCTGCTGATATTTAAGCATATGAAATTGACAGTTTAAAGCCCTGATTGCCAAGGTTGCAGACGTGTAAACCTTCTTAGCCCATCTATCCAGCGCCCTGGAGTCTCTATCAGAAGGGGTAGGAATTTTAGCAGTAGAAGCCTTAATGCCCTTGGGACCATGAGAAATTGTTTCAGGGTCAGCAGTACGTTTTTTAAAGAGGAATATGTGGGAGTCAGGAACCCTGTAATTTGTCTGGCTTACTAGAAGCCAGAGGCAGGGAATCAGGCGCCATGCTGGATTCTGAGAAAACATCATCAACAATGTCTAGAACAGGAGGTATAGCCAAGGGCCTATGCTGAGGAAGAAGAAGGAAATCCCTAAGCCTCTTTTTAGATTCTGAGAAATCCTGACTCTCCCAGTGAAAGTGTTCCCTTAAGGTATGCAAAGTTTCTCCAAAAGAAAAATCCTCAGGAGGATAAGCAGAAGGGATGGAATCTTCTGCATCAGAGTCCTCATAAGGTGGAATAGATAATTCCTGATCAAAAGAGGAATCAGAAGAAATAGAAACCTGATATGATGATTCATAGTCAGTGCCTTGCCTAGGCCTCTTAGCAGGAGGGGGATGGGAACCCCTGATCAAGGTAATTAAATCCTCAGCCATTTTGATCATTTGTTTTTTAGGCATAGGGGCCTGTGCACGTGGCCCAAGCGTCAGCTTTTTAGACATTGAAGTTGATTTTGGCCTAGGTTTTGAAGATGGCATCGGTTTAATATAGAAATCTTTAGGCCTGAAAACACCCTCAGAAGCCGGTGCCTGCTCAGCAGTTCCAGACCCATCTAAGGTAGAGACATCCGCAGGTTCAATACTTAAAGTATCTCACGGCATACTGGACTCCGAATGGGTCTCAGTAGAGGCCAGCGAATCAAAAGTAGCAGGTATCAGGGGCTGCAAAAGCACCACACTGAGTACCGGTGATCTGGCGACTGGCTTAGGAAAAGCTTCATTGTCAGTTTTGGACCTCGACGGTCTGTCTCTGTCTCATTCTTTGAGTTTTTTTGTGTATTCCGGTAGTCAGATTGCTAACCGACGACATAGCTGGATAGGTAAATCTTGAGCCAAAATATTTTGAGGCAAAAATATACCTATGCTTAATAGTACATTGATTAAATTTAGCAAAAAAATGACAGCAAGGAACGTTGTGGTCAGGGCCTAGGCAAGGAATACAGTACAAATTAAAATTATTATGAGGTATTTGCTTCCCACAAGTAATAACAATTATTAACTTTTACTGACATCGGTAAGGAGCAAGAAAAAGTTTCCCCAACGGGGTACTTAACTTTAGGTTGAAGACTTTGGTTCTGAAACTCGAAAATGAAAATTTCAGGAGTCGGCCGACCGGCACTTGCGAACTGCTTCTACTTCTGGCACCGCGCAGTAAGAAAGACTGATGAAAATGGTGTCAGCTGCATGTTTTATACCCCTGACGACCTGACGACATGGAAGAAGGGACAGCAACCGACGCAGGACCCAAGACTTTGTTAATCAGGCTGACTGAGGGCAACAAGCCAGCAGATTACCCAAATGTAATGACTGCAACAGTGAAACACGAAGAACATCAAAGGAGTTTCACGAGCAATGATCTTCTTTCCTTTAATTTGGAAAGAAATTAAGAAAGGAAGTCTCATATGTTGCACTTGTTTTTTATGCAAGTACAAAATGTTCTTACAAAATTAAACTAATAATAACTCACCCACCCAAAATGAAAACATATTATATAAATGGAATCTGTGTGGCTCAGGGATTGGAAATGATCTTTATTTGCACTAAAGGGAATTTTATATTTCAAATGGCTTCTGAATGTCCATGACTTTTTACTTTTTACTTTTAAAACTTTATGAGCACATTTAGGCCAGTAAAGTCAAATCCCACTAGCTGTGGGTGTGCCCATTTTGGCCTTGAAGCCATGCAGCTGAAGCACTGTATGTCCTTAAGGGGTCATTTTCATATATTCCATGGGCCTACATTGCAGGAAGTTTAAGGTATTACCCAGTGAAAATTATGTTGCTGGGTTTTTCTTACAGTATTTACTGAATAGTTTGTCTGTGTGACCTTTTTACCATTTGATTTGGATGTTCATTGGAATATTTTGCAGGCATCTTAATGTTTAGGGACATCAGGCTTTAAGCTTTGTGTTTCTAAAGTATATCAAAATAATCCACCTCTCTGCTTTGTACATGAAATCACTAAAAAGGCAGAGACATCCATATCCACAGTTAGCAAGGTTTGGCTTTAATGGTTTGAATGTACCCATGATGACTTAAAAGTAAAAAGTTATGTGCATTCAGAAACCACGCAGAACACAGTGTACTTAAAAAGTAATTTGCATATAGTCCATGGGCCTTCATTACAGGAGGATGAAAGTATTACATAGTGAAAACTCTAGTTTTGCTGCATTTTTATTGCAGTTT